>NC_142936.1:85384363-85389363 GCF_046866305.1 Octopus bimaculoides | reverse complement strand
CCAATAATTGTCGGAGCCCTGGGAACAGTGAGCAAAAATCTCGAGAAGTACATGGAACAAATAGGGGCTGCAATAGGGGTGAAGCACTTGCAGAAAACAGCACTGCTTGGAACCATTCGAATACTCCAGATGGTGCTCGAAAAATAAGGAGTGTTACCTTAGATCACAGGTAGTGAACAGCTGACACCGTAGTACATCTCCAGCGTTAGAAGCTGTGCAAAAACAAAATAATAATAATAATAATAATAATTAATTCGTTTTATTGGACACAAGGGCTAATATCAATTAAAAACATATAAGGACAAAGACAGGAAGAAGGTTACAAAAGGTTTTGTCCGAAAAGGTAGGAAAGTTCGTCTAAACAGAGGAAGAAAACGGAGAAAGATATAATAAATAAATAAATAAATAGATAAATAAATAAATAGAACTCCCAAAGGGGGAGGCGCTTCGAAAAAGGAAAGGTTACACGTGGAAAAACCCATAAAACCACGGGAGCCTGGTCAGAAAAAAATAAGAAAGGGGTATAGAGCCCTTTCTCCTTTTACATTACCTTTTTTTTCTCTTTCTTTTTCTTTCTACAGGTGTATTCTCAGAATTGGTCCGTTTATACTGGCCATTCTTCCAACAGTCACCCATCTTTCAACGAATTTGCTATGAGACAGCACTTTCCTCTCTACTCTCATCTTCCTTTTCAAGTGGAACTTGAAAAAGTTGATGAGGCCTTGGACAAAGAAGAAAGTGTCTGTCTTTAGCCCTTTCAAACGGGTCCACCATATCACCTCTTTCGCTACAGCCACTAGGCATAGGAAAATTGCCTTACCCTCCTGGTTAAAGGAGGTCGGCGGGTCAATTCTCACGATGGATCCAGCTGATAGCCGGATCCGTCCTACACGTGACAGTAGCTGTTCGATATAGACCCACAGGTCAGCAATGCTCGGGCACTGGACGAGTGCGTGCAGAACGGTTTCGTCGTCCTGAGCGCACCTCGGGCAGGCCCGGTTGACGGCACTTCCATGTCGGTAGAGTTTATCTCGAACAGGTAGCGCACCACGGTAGCACTGCCAGGCGAGGGACCTTTGGAAATTATCCATGGGCCCCGGCCCGAAAGTTCTCCTAAACAGACTGCTTAGCTGATTATCCTCGACACCTAGAGTTTCCCCGAGAACGTCGTCGCACTTTTCTCCCACTAACCCTCTATAGAACGCTAGAGTGGAGCTACTACCGATCGCACTGCCCGCCTGACTGAGGGCGGTGAGAGCTTGGCGGCACTCGAGGTGCCAAGCGCCCTTTCTCGGTCTACGTTTGATCCAGGATTGCAGCTCTGTTAAAGAAACGAGCTGCGGAAAATCGCGTCTGACGAAAGGCGACCACACCTGTTCACCGTCCACGAAACGCTTGAGATGTCGTAGCCTGAGCGCATGTTTGCGCATCAGCAACCACGGCATGCCAAGGCCTCCGTTCAGCGACTGTTGACAGCAGATGGAGCGCCTGACCAGTGGTACCTGACCCTTCCACAAAAAGTTATTACGTACATTGTTTTGTCTTGGTATAAAAGATGGGCTACAGCAAATATTCTACTCAATACCACAAATTTTCTTGTCAGTTGTTTGACCTTAACCATTTGAGCATGTCCCTTAGTGGCTGACAATATGTGCATCTCTCATCACTAGTAGAAGTAATGGGGGAGCATCATAGCCATGTGTTGAGAGGAATTCTTTGGGGTTTGGATAATTCACCTCTGGAAACATGGGTGTTTCGTTCAACATCCTTAAACATTCTTTATTCAGGGACCTTTTAGGCGGGATGGACTACTCGACCTGAAAAAAATTCTAACTTGGCCCCCCCACCTACAAGGTCATGCGCTGTTTATCTTGATATGAGATCACCATGTCGCGCACATATGGTTGTGATGCATGTGCCTGGTGTAACCTTATCAGACGCGTAGTCATGATGGGTATATTGGGCTTCGTATATTTTACCCCAGTGTCACTTTGATGACATGCACTGCTCTCTCACTCACTCAATGATAATAAAAGCTATGAGACAGCTCACCTCAACGTTTCTAGATGCTGCCCAATGCTTGCTGAATTTGGATTTGTTAAGAGAATCTATAGAGCTCTCAGCTGTGTGTACCGAGGAATATAACCTGACAGCCTCAGTGTAAAATTGGTGAAAGAAATGTACATGTGTATGTACCCAAAATGACGTCAAAATCTAGCCGTTAAAACTCTGGGATATAATAGTCTATTGCAGTGGTTCTCAACCATTTTTTGCTCGTGAACCCATTTGAGACCTGTTTTACACCACTAGTTCTCAGTGTTAAAATAATTATATTTTTATAATTAAATATCAGGAATCGTATAAAAATTGTTAAAATATTTTGTGTATTGTAAAAGTATAACCAATTTATTCTGCATAAATTTTAACAACAAGATCGTATACGAAACCCTCAAGAGTCAAATGGACGCCGGTTGAGAACCCTGGTGCAATCTGACAAATGGGCCGAAGGGAACATTTCAGATAGAATTATCAAGGACAAGACGGGAAAAATTTCAATTTTTCTGTAAAACATGGCGCAGAAGGAGGTAGAAAAGCTATCACAGTACAATGACGTTGATATTGAAACAAGCAGAATGAGGGATGTGAAAGTAAAAATAAGAAAAAAATAACTGGAGCACCATAATGTGATAACTAACAGGAACCAAAATATATAAAACGTACAAAACTCTCAACTCTACACGGTTCAAAAAATAGGCTCGGTTTGACGCACTACACATTCTACGAAAGAGAATCTCTGTTTAATAGCGCAACGTCTACGGAGCAAACTACAGAATGCGCAGGTTCTTACACGTACCAGGCATTACAATAACACAACCAAAACAGATCTATACACCCATCTGCCAATAATATATAACAGCTCAGACAACGGATACGCCAAAGAGTCATCAACGAACAGTATAAGACATCTTTCGTAGTAGAGACTCTACTCACTACCATATATACCGCATATACACACACACAATCGAACACACACACACACAACCGAACACACACACACACACACACAATCGAACACACACACACACACACACACACACACACACACACATATATATATATGTATATATATATATATATATATATATATATATATATATATAGAGAAAGAGAGAGAGAGAGAGAGAATTGGAACATCCCGAGGAGGTCTGCGAATACGTTATATCTTATTTTCCTATCAGTCTATATATATATATATATATATATATATATATATATATATATATATATATATATAAGGAACACTCCGTCGGTTACAACGACGAGGGTCCCAGCTGATAAGATCAAGGGAACTGCTTGTTAATGAAATTAACGTGCAAGTGGCTGAGCACTCCACAGACACGTGTACCGTTAACGTAGTTCTCGGGGAGATTCGGCGTGACACAGAGTGTGACAAGGGTGGCCCTTTGAAATACAGGTACAACTCATTTTTGCCAGCTGAGTGGACTGGAGCAACGTGAAATAAAGTGTCTTGTTCAAGGACACAACGCGTCGCCGGGAATTGAACTCACGACCTTACGATCGTGAGCCGAATGCCCCTAACCACTAAACCACGCACCTTCATATATATATATATATATATATATATATATATATATATATATATATATATATATATTTGTGTGTGTGTGTGTGTGTGTGTGTGTGTGTGTGTGTATACACATATATGTTTACCTTTATATTTTACTTGTTTCCGCCATTGGACTGCGGCCTTGCTGGGGCACCGCCTTGAAGAATATTTTGTCGAATGAATCGATTCTAATACTTTTTTTTTTAAGCCGTACTACTTCTATCGTTCCCTCTTTTGCCGAACCACTAAGTTTCGGGGACGTAAACGTACCAAGACCGGTTGTCAAGCGGTGGTGGGGGACAAACACGGGTATACATTTACAGGTGTAACTGATTTACTCTATGCTGTTTGTTTAAATTCGTATTTCTACATTTGGAAAATTCAGTTGATACCTTTTAGACAATTGGAACATCCCAAGGAGGTCTGCGAATACGTTATATCTTATTTTCCTATCAGTCTATTAGATACTCCAATAGCAGCGTGTGGCCAAGATGCCATTCCAGTTCTTGAACAGCTCCATCGCGACGTCCTTAAGAATGCGTGCAGACACATGAATAAATCTGTTTCCTACATAATCCTGAGGTGGCATAAACAAGCTACTAGTCTGAAGGCATCTCTTTTGTTGCTGTTCACGTCCAGAGCCACCGACATAGCATCTGGGGTCACCTCGAAAATCTTCTGTACTTTGCGATCTGAATCTTTTCGAAACATAACTCTACACAATTCAGGCTGATCAAAAGATGTATACAGATTGAAGTCTTTCAGAAGGAACACGAGCATGTGCCCTTTGAAAATACTGGTCTCACAAAGGGACACTACATATATACCTAGAGGTCCGAGAGTGTTAGGCACGTGACAATGCTTCGATCCAACGCTAAATCACTTGTATTTACGTAACCAAGTGAATTCTGCCGCAAGTACAAGTAAAAGTACCCATGTACTACTGGGAAGGCATTTTTCCCAGTGCAGAGAGACTAAAGGAACCTAGTTTGCGAGTTAGTCAAGCAGGAGTTGATGGGGACAATCGTTAACTCGTTGTGGGGTACTTAAATGAGGGTGACTAGACTAGAAGTGAAAGCATTTAGTAAGGAGCTACCGATAAAGAGAAATAAAATAAAGGGAGTGCAAGTTAGCAAACCAGAAAAGAGGTTTAGGAAAAGCATCATGATCAACGTGCTGCCGGTTAGAATGGCCATCGGCCGTTTCGTTAACACGAAGGCAGCAGTTTTTGTCAGCGCCAAGACTTGTGCGTTAAAACATGAGAGATGCGTATTTTGTCCCATGTATTTCGGAGCTTAATGGTTTGCAAATTCAGACTAGTTGGTTGGCTTACTGCTCGGTACCTGAAGAGCTAAATCTATGTTATTGGACA
>NC_142936.1:85364363-85379363 GCF_046866305.1 Octopus bimaculoides | reverse complement strand
TATATATATATATATTACAAATTAAAAGGGTAAAGGATTATCAATTTATTAATTAATAAATCAATTAACAATTAATAATTTTTACCAAGCCCATCGGTATGAAAGCACCATTATTGGTGGAGAACTTATTTAAAAGCTCATATATATTTATAAATATAATTAAGGGATCAGCAAATATTTGCTTCACCAAATACCGAAGTTCAGAAATAGCAGCTAAAAAAGCTGAGAATCCCACAGATAGCATCACTTGTAACTCACAAAGGCAAAAACAAGAAGAAAAAACAATGAAAAACTAACCAATTCCGACGTTTAACAGTAGACGCGTTTCTGGATTATGATTGATAAATATTCAATTTCCTTCATCAATACTGTATTCTAGTAGTAAATTTGACTATGCTAGCAACTGTGTAAGCATGGACGATTAATATTCCACACCGACACAGGTCTGAAAGCATAACCGAATCCACCTCGGTCAGCCAGTCTAACTGTCCTTCCCTCAAGAAATTACCATGTGCGCGACAAGTGATATCGCAGAGAATCCGCGTATACTAACTGGGAGTGAATAATTATTACAAATAAAAAGGGTAAAGGATTATCAATTTATTAATTAATAAATCAATTAACAATTAATAATTTTTACCAAGCCCATCGGTATGAAAGCACCATTATTAGCGGAGAACTTATTTAAAAGCTCGTATATATTTATAAATATAATTAAGGGATCAGCAAATATTTGCTTCACCAAATACCGAAGTTCAGAAATAGCAGCTAAAAAAGCTGAGAATCCCACAGATAGCATCACTTGTAACTCATATATATATATATATATATATATATATATATATATATATATATATACCCACATACATATGTATATGTTTATTTGTCTGTGTTCTTTCCCCCCACCATCGTTTGACAACTGATGTTGGTGTGTTTACGCCCCCGTAACTTAACGGTTCGGCAAAATAGACCCGATAGAATAAGTACGAGGCTTAGAAAAAAAAAGTCGTCGGGGTCGATTTGTACGACTAAAACGCGATGCTCCAGCATGATCGCAGTCAAATGACTGAAACAAGTAAAATAAAATAAAGTAGAATGAAATAAAAGAATAAAAGAATACAAGAATAAATATTTTGTGTATTGTAGGAAGCATAAGCAATTTATCACACATAAACAGCAAAATCTAAAGATGGGACCCCGAAGGGATTCACGATGGTCATATGGATTCTTAAAGGTTATATGGATCTCGTAAAGTTTATAGGGACCTCTAAAGGCCCATATAACCTCGGCTGAGAACCATTGCTTTAGACAATGTAGTTCTGAGCATATATACTAGCAGAAAGACCGCTCTCTGGGCGGTTTTCTGCTAGCCCCTTGATAATATTTTCACATTTGATTCCCATTTCTAATAATCTTTATATTTTACTTCTAATTATTTCTTTGTATAATAGTGCTCACCTGCTTAGTTAATATTGGTTCTATTCTTCTATCACAGTCATAACCGATCTCTTTTAAACAAACATCATAGGGTGGTTTCGATTGTGCTAGAACAACAGCGAAACGTCCCTTGAAAATAGTTACAATTTGTTCTGTTTCTTTTCTTTTTTTTTTACCGAAAATTGATTTATATATATATATATATATATATATATATATATATATATATATATATATATATATATATATATATATATATTTATTTTTATTTATTTATGGGTTTCAGCCAAGTGGCTGCGGTCATGCTGGAGCACCACCGTGATTTTCTGTCTTTATGCTTTGCTCTCTTCACGTTCCTTGCATGGCTCTTCTCCCCCACCTGATATGGTCCAATCAACAGTTTTGATGGCACATCTGGTGTATAAGAGAATTTGACATCGCTGCCCTAAACTGCGTCTCATTACGAGCCATTGGTTCGTCTGGTATCGTGGAGAGGAAAGCGTCAAGTTTTGTCTTGAAGACCTCCGCATCCATGTCTTGCATGTCTCTCAAATATATATATATGATTATATATATATATATATATATATATATATATATATATATATATTGCATAGGGTTCTCCAGCTCATTCGAATTACGAAATCATTAGTCTTCTTTTGTAAGAGTTCCATGTGTAGATCCCTTGATGGGATCGGGATATCTTTTGCAGACATGCCCAAGAATTACTTATCTTTGAATGTTATCTATAAGCAGCGCTCGGCCGAGCAAAAGGTATGTAGTTTGTAGATGAGATGAGAGACAAATATTCTCCGTATAGAATGCACTTCGCAGTGCTCAAGAGATTTAAGCTTGAGCAGGTAGAGTTGTAAATGTTAGGATAAGGATAAACAAGTTAGGCAAGTCATTATACATAAAAATATTAAATAGATTTAATAGAAAAAAATGTACATAGGTTTACATACGAAAAGGTCCGACTTACACAGAATAGAAATGATATCGGGAATTAGAGGTGGAAGGTGGTAGGAAGAGGGACAGGGTGGATTGGGTAGTTGGTGAGTGGTGATGCTTGTGTTGGTTTGTATGAAAGCTATAGAGTTGAGATTGAGGTAGTGAAAACGGGAATGGCCATTATTTGAGAGAAATAATTTTGGATAGTTATACATATGTGTGTGTTTATGTGCGTGTGTGTATGTGTGTGTGTGTGTGTAAGTATGTCTCTGTCTCTTTATCTCTCTGTATATGTATATACATACATACATACATATATATATATATATATATATATATATATATATATTTATAGATAAAATCAAAATAAGCAACACGGATTTCAAAGATGATTGCAGTACGCATGTTTCATGCTACTCCATTTATTTAAGTAATGCGAGCATTACCTTAAATGCAATATGAAGAGCAATCTTCAGCTGCACGAAAATGCAGAAAATTACAGTAGAATAGGCATATTATAATTGTGGCAACATTTCAAATCCAAGTGGGAGAAAGAATACATAAAAATCCAAGTGGGAGGAAGAATACATGAATCCATCTTGACATAGCCTTCTATATTTATAGATAGATAGATAGGGTGATAAATTGAATATTAATTCAATTTAAAACCAAGTGGCCTCGCATATAAAAAAATCTGAAAATTCAGAAAAAATTGTATTACATGTGTATAAGGGATGACCGCTAGGTGGACGTTTTGCGAAGTTTTTCTGGAGAACATTATTTTTCTTTGTGGTTGGGTCGTTGATGACCGCTTTCTAGCATATTGGATGTTCACCTAGTGGTCATCCCTTATACACGTGTAATATATATATATGTGTATATATATATATATATATATATATATATATATATATATATATATATATATATATATATATATATATTCTGTTGTGTCTGGGGAGAGTCATTTTCTTTTCGTGCCTTAAAATTTAACACACGCACCGTTAAAATTTCCACTTATTATTTTTTATTTTCCTAAAATTTTCGTTGCGTCTTGCAACCTTTTCAATAGTCTTGACTCTGTCCGTTATTCACGTTGCGTTCTGGTTTTGCTTTTCATTTTGCGCATGCGTGTGTCTCAGTGTGTGTGTGTGTGTGTATGTATGCGTGCATGTGTGCATGTGTGTGTATGTATGTCTGTGTGTGTGCATATGTATATATGTATGTATGTGTGTGTATGTATATATGCATGTATGTGTGTGTTTGCCTGTATGTATGTATTCTGCATTTGTGTGTGTGTGTGTGTTTTTTTTTAATGTATGTATGTACCTCTGTCTCCTTGTGTGTGCATGTTTGAGTGTGTGTGCGTGTGTGTACCATGTTTGCATGTATGCGTGCACATCTTCATATGTGTGGACAAATGTGTGTGTATATGTGGTCATGTGTTTCAGTCTCTATTTTCCTATGTGGTTGTCTGTTCATATACCCTATGTACCTACCCATACATACATGTGCATGCACATACCCACCCACACACACACACTCACAGACATACATACCTCTATCTGCATAAAAGCCCATCAACTGTTCTACTTTACCTGTGTAAAATGTGGGTATGGGGGTATGATATCTACGTATATTTCCTATTTAGTATTGGGGAAGTTTCATTTATAAGGACGTACTCCCGTATTTGTCTTAGAGTTGGGTCTTTTGGGTGCTTGGATAAGATGCGGAAGTCAAGTTGACCCAAGTTGCCTCCATGCTGGTCTTTGGCATGTTGGTAGAGTATGGAGGACTGTTTTTTGTCGTCATATTGTCTCATATGTTCGTTTAGCCGTTCCGCAATGCTCCTAGAAGTTTCACCTATATATGTCATATTCAGGTCTTTACAAGCACCTTCTATGCATTTTATGCTGTAAACTACATTTCTATTTCTGCAGTTAATGCCAGGGCTAATCCTGCATACCATGCAGTTCTCATTGGTACATATGATATTCTCAAAGGGGTACGTCCTACATAGTTGCGACCTGATGGAGTTCCCTGGCTTTTCAACAATCTTAATGTTGAGTTTGGACTCCTTCAGAGCTTTTCTAAACCTACGCGCTAGTTCTCCATGGGTGTTCTCCATTTTAACGGTGAGTGTGTTAAATTTTAAGGCACGAAAAGAAAATGACTCTCCCCAGACACAACAGAATATGCTTCAACACACGAAATCACATAAAAAATCTTGCAAACCAAATCCAAAAACGAAATATACACACACACACACATATATATATATATATATATATATATATATATATATATATATATATATATATATTTATTATATTTCCATTCCATAAACTTTACAACCGGAATGAAATTGAAAGAAAATGCAAAGAAAAGGACTTTATTAAGAAATTCAAACCCACTCTTAACAAACAATGATTAAATCCATCTTACTTGGGGTTTAAAAATCTTATCCCTGTAACCAAAACACAAAAAATCTCTCAGATATCATCATTTCTATAAATAGATTTGGCATCATTTCTAAGAACAGCCAAACACCTACTGGGGTTTAAAAATCTTATCCCTACAACCCACACAAAACAATAAATTAAAATATCATCATTTCTAAAAATAGATTTGACATCAATTCTAAAAATAGCCAAACACCTACTGCTGCCGTCCAAAGGAATTGGTATAAAAGACAGAAAACCAGCCAACTTATTACAGTCTGTTAAAGTCTGTCATACCGGCCATGACGAAGGGAAATAGCCCTGAAACTCGAGTCGCCTTTATATATTTATATTTATATATTTATATATTTGATCCTTTATATTGAACACTCAATATTTCATCTACATTCAATACTTTCTTTCATGGTGCCATCCATTTTTATTTTATTTTATTTTATATTGTATATTGTATATTATATTATATATTGTATATTCCATATTCTATACCCCACATTAGTTCTGCAGGAATATAAATAAAACATAAAAAACAGACAGTGTTGGAACTCTTTTAAACAAAATAATATATTCCTCTATACATAATCATACAAAAAAACCACCTTTTTTGTATTTATTTTTACTCGCATATATATATATATATATATATATATATATATATATATATATATATATATATATATATATATATGAGAGAATGTACGAAAAAAAAACAACAACAGACGAGGACAGGTGGTGTAAACAACAAAAGGATGTATTAGTTTGACGCTCGGGAATACAGAAAGTCTTTAACGTTTCGAGCTACGCTCTTCAACAGAAAGAATACGGAGAAAACAAGGAGAAAAACACGGAGAAAAAAAATTGAATAGTCCCTGGTCAACGATCTATACATATATATATATATATATATATATATATATATATATATATATATATATATATATATATATATATATATACATAAGAGGCTCCCTGTAATAACAGTGTAGCAACACGGTGGTGCATCAGCATGGCCGCAGCTCTAAGCTGAAACTTAAAAAAAAATATATATATATATATATATATATATATATATATATACATATATAAATATATATATATATGTATATATGCGTATAAGTATATATATATATGTATAAACACACAGGCACACATACGCGGGCGCGGCTGGTTGATTGAATGGCATTCAGTTCTTCGATAGTGAGGATTTACAAATTCGATCAAATGAATCACCAATTTCAGATTAAAAGTGTAAAGAGTTACCTGTTCGAGAGACAGAGAAACATGTGTTCCCTTAACATGATTCTCAGACGTACTTAACCCGACCTGTGGGCTATGGCGTAGTGGTTAAAAACGCGGGCTATTAACCCGAAGATTCCGAGTTCGATTCCAAGCAGTGACCTGAATAATAATGATGATAATAATAATAATAATAATAATAATAATAATAACAGCAACAACAACATAAAAAACCTTAGGAACCAAACTGATGAAGGCTGGAGAGTACATCAGCCGAAACGTTGTGCTAACAACAAACAAGATGAGGACAAATATCCGTCAAATATAAATAATGTAAATAATGTACATAATTCCTCATCTCTAAAATATAGAACTGAAGCTATATTAAAGAAGTAAATTTTATAAATTAAAGAAATGTATATTATATAAAAATGCACTTGCGGAACTTGGAACGTAGGGAAAAATGCCGGTAAAGCAGCTTTAGTTAAATATAATGTGGAGGCGCAATGGCCCAGTGGTTAGGGCAGCTGACTCGCGGTCATAGGATCGCGGTTTCGATTCCCAGACCGGGCGTTGTGTGTGTTTATTGAGCGAAAACACCTAAAGCTCCACGAGGCTCCGGCAGAGGATGGTAGCGAACCCTGCTGTACTCTTTCACCACAATTTTCTCTCACTCTTACTTCCTGTTTTTGTTGTGCCTGTAATTCAAAGGGTCAGTCTTGTCACACTGTGTCACGCTGAATATCCCCGAGAACTACGTTAGGGGTACACGTGTCTGTGGAGTGCTCAGCCACTTGCACGTTAATTTCACGAGCAGGCTGTTCCGTTGATCGGATCAACTGGAACAGTCCATGTAACGATTACCGTACGGCATACTAGTACACGTTCTCGGGCAGAATCTGGGCGTCGACGAGGAACGCCTGACCCGCCTGTTATTGATATACATATCAATGCATAAATATACACATACACGAATATATATGTGCACATATTCATATATATATGTGTGTGTGTGTGTATGCATTTGTGTATTATCGACAGATAAATAGATAGATAACTTTATTGGCCACAAAGGGCTGAACACAGAGGGGACAAATACAAATGGAGAGCTTTTCTTTTCGAAAATGAAAAATAAAAGGGGGAAAATGAGAAAAAAAGTAAAATTCCGATCAAAAGGGATCGTGTATCACTGAAGAAATCTAAAAATATAAAAAGCACCAAAGATCCCTGGCCTGGTAGTACTATCGAGAAGCATTACCTGTTCAGGATAAGTTCGAGACACACCGGTCAGACTTGCCCGAGATGCGGTCAGAGCGACGAAACCGTTCTGCACGCACCCGTCCAGTGTGCAACCATTTCGGACCTGTGGGCTTATGTCGAGCGGCTGCAGTCACGTGTGGGACGAGTCCACCTGTCGGCCGAGTCTATCGCGATTACTGCTCCGCCACCTTCTCTCAACCGAGAAGGCAAGGCAGTCTTCATCGTACTGGTGGCCATGGTGAAAGAATGTGTGTGGTGGACTCGAGCGAAAGGATTAGAAATAAACATTTACCTCTCTGGCCAATCGCTCATCAACTTTTTCAAGTACCACTTGAAAAGGAAGGTGAGAATGGAGCGGCAGGTTTTGTCTCGGGAAAGTTTCATTAAAAGGTGGGTGAATGTAGCAAAGATGGTGCGTGCGAGTGACGAAACCACTTTGAGCATGATCCTGTAAATCGAAAATAGAGAGAGAGAGAGAGAGAGAGAGAGAGAGAGAGAGAGAGAGAGAGAGAGAGAGAGAGAGAGAGAGAGAGAGAGAGAGAGAGAGAGAGAGAGAGAGAGAGAGAAAGAGAGAGAGATAGAGCACTTTGCTCTCATGTGTTTATTCTCTCCCTGCCTGAGGTTACCGTGGCTTTTCTTTCCACGGATAAACCTAATCTTGCTTTTTATATTTTTAGATTTCTTCAGTGATACACGATCCCTTTTGATCGGAATTTTACTTTTTTTCTCATTTTCCCCCTTTTATTTTTCATTTTCGAAAAGAAAAGCTCTCCATTTGTATTTGTCCCCTCTGTGTTCAGCCCTTTGTGGCCAATAAAGTTATCTATCTATTTATCTGTCGATAATACACAAATGCATACACACACACACACATATATATATGAATATGTGCACATATATATTCGTGTATGTGTATATTTATGCATTGATATGTATATCAATATCTGTAAATATATGTGTGTGCGTATACATACATACATACATACATACATACATACATACATTCATTCATACTATATGTATATGTAAATACACACACACTTCCACGTTTATACATACATATATGTATAGGTAATCAGACAGGCAGATAGACAAATATATAGATAAACAAACAAATAGATGGATAAATAAATAAACAGATAAAGAGGTCGATTGATTTGTTAGTATATGTGAGCTTGGACGTGCGTGTCTCTGTGCCTGTCATTACATTGATACAACATGAAAAAATTTCAATAAAACCAGTGAAAAATATAAAACAAGAACAAACAATGCAAAAACCTGTCTCGTAAGATAATAATGCAATAAATAAAAAGAGTATCTAATTAATAAAATAAATAATGAATACATTACATATTGATGGAATGTCACAATGAAAAGCATTGCGTAATGTGAAGAGCAGAAGAGAGAAGACTTCAGCTTGTTGTTGCACGTTCTTAGCCAGATCAGCTCGTCTCAATAAATGTATGACGTAAGCCATTACAACCGTATTTCAGAAAGACAGTCCATCAACATATCACTCAATGTGTTGTTCGCCATATTAAGATAGTAGGAGATGATTCCTGGGATATTTCACTGCTATTTTTTGTCGGTCCAATGAACACGGTGACTATTCAGTCCCGTGGCGGGATCGGCCTAGTTGAAAGCAGAGTTGAGAGACGACAGTTATAAGTTGCTTTTTCGCTTTCAACTACTTTGATGGTCGCTTCCAAGTGCTTTATGAACATACACATCTGTATCGGTCCGCTTTTGCTATATACACGATTTAATTTATCTACCCGTCCACCCGTCCACCCGTCCGTCCGTCCGTCCGTCCATCCGTCCATCCATCCATCCATCCATCCATCCCTCTTTCTGTCTGTCTATCTATCCGTCCGTCCGCCTGTCCGTCTATCTATCTATCTATCTATCTATCTATCTATCTATCTATCTATCTATCTATCTATCTATCTATCTATCTGTCTATCTGTCTATCTATCTATCTATCTATCTATCTATCTATCTATCTATACAATCACATGTATCATCCCAGCCTCCATTCCCTGTTTATAAACAACTCTTGCCAAGCGTCGTCTTAAAATCGTTCATCGCCAGCCCTCATCAGGCAGCAAAGAACTTGATAAATGAGAAACTCTGAGGAGCATCTCATGCAAACTTGGGTCTGAACATACACTACCCGCCCCCCTCTATATAACAGTATTATTACTCTATATTCACTTCACTGGACCTGACACCATTGCGAATCCATAATCTCTCTCTCGCTCTCCAAGCACTCATGTACATGCTCGAACACACACGCTCACAAGCACACATACACACACAGAGCTAATACATTGTTTGTTGGGAATAAAGTAGACGTTGTTGGGAGTTCGAAGCAAGTATGTGCAGTTATTGATATATTCCAATAATCTTTTTTTAACTGCAACAAACATACATTCGTTTCATTCAGTCGTGTGAATGTTCAAGCGCTCTATTTGAACATTAAACATCCTGTTTCTATTAGGCCGACCAAAAGGCTTGCGACTGGATTTGGTAGAGGGAAATTGAAAGCCAGTTGTATATACATACATACATACATACATACATACATACATACATACATACATACATACATATATAAAAATACACACACACACGCACTCTCTCTCTCTCACTCTCACACACACACACACACACACACACACACACACACACACACACACACACACACACATATTTGTATATATAGGGAAAATTCACAAAACAACAACAGACGAAAACAGGTGGTGTAGAAAACAAACAGATGTATTAGTATAACGCTCGGGAATTGAAAAAGTCTTTAACGTTTCAAGCCTACGCTCTTCCACAGAAAGGAACACAGAAAGAAACAAGGAGAGAAAAAATGCGTGTAGTGGTTAGCGGTATATATATTTGTATGTATATGTTAAATAAAGTGAAACAACAAAGCCAAGGCTGTGTGGAGTTTTCAGGACATTTATAAAGAGAAAGTTAGTCTTACAGCTGTTTCTGGGATATTAGGGACATCTCTCCCTCAGAGACGATGTGAGATGGTTAAATAGAGGGAAATATTAGAGTTCAATCTCTCCCTCAGAGACGATGTGAGATGGTTAAATAGAGGGAAATATTAGAGTTCAATATGAGGAGTTATTTTGGAAAAGAATGAAAATATAGAATATATAGGAAAATAGGAGAATGAATATAGAAATATAAATAAAAATGTATAAAGATGTTACAATTGCAGTTCCATTATCTAAGGAAAGTGTGTAGAATGGGTAGAAATGCTTCTTGTCCATGGTATGTAGATTCCAATAGGAGTTCATATTTTGTCATTACAGATGCAAAGTGTGAAGACGTAGATTCCATATGCTGTTCATTCAAAGGGGTTATGTGGTGTGAATGAAAATTTGGATATCAATACCTCTCATATATTTGTATGTATGTATGTATGTATGTATTATGTATGTATGTGTGTGTGTGTGTGTGTGTGTGTGTGTGTGTGTGTGTGTGTGTGTGTGTGTGTGTGTGTAATTCAAATTTACAGAAAACAAAAGACGAAGACAAGTGAGAGAACGACAAACAGACGCATTAGCTTGACGCTCGGGTAGAATGGAAGTCTTCGACGTTTCGAGCCTAGGCCATGCTTGGTCATAGCCTTGAAGAATTTGTGTTAGACGAATCGACTCCAGTACTTATCTTTTTGTAAAGCCTGGCACACATTGTATCGGTCTTTCTTTTGCCGAACTGCTAGGTCACGGGGACGTAAACACATCAAAACCGGTTGTCAAACGGTAGTGGGGGACAGACACAGACGCACACGCACGCGTACACAAGACATACACAGAGACACATAGACACAGACCCCCCACACACGCAATATATATATATTGTTTCTGAACAATTCATGTAACTCCCAATAAATGTGTTGAGTGCCCTTTCTTTGGTTTATATATATATATATATATGTGTATATTTGAACTCAGAACGTAAAGACAGACGAAATACCAATTTCTTTATTGCCCACAGGGGGCTAAACACAGAATGGTACAAAACAACTGATTGGGATCAGTAATGCGTATGGTTTACATAAAATATGACTTTAAAAATTATATAAAATATAAAAAATCGAATGACATTAACAGTACATTAGACAACACAAATGAAGCGATGATCAGGCCACGCTCCGACCCCACAAGCCCCAATCTATCGCTGGCACCTTTGTTTTTTTCTTCTTTTTTTTTTCCTGACTATTCACACGGTTCCTTGCACGCACAGCACTCGTGCAACATGCTTCCATCTGTTTTGGAATGTACACTCCGACAGACATCTCTCCAGCCACACTTTCCTTTTCAAATGAAAAGTAAAAAAATGAACGTAAATTGTGGCCAGAGATAAAGTTGCCTGTCTTAATTCCTTCTATCCTCGTCTTCTATTCTGCCTCTTTCGCTATTGCTACAACCGTGAGAAAACAATTCTTACCTTCGTTTGTTAAAACTCCCGGTGGGTCAATTTTTATAATTGACTCAGTCGACAGCTGTACTCTTCCTTCGCCGGACAACAGGTGTTCAGCATAAGCCCACATTTCAGATATCTCCGGACACTGAACAATAGCGTGAGGGACGGTTTCCCTGTCTCCCCCGCATCTTGGACAGGTCGGCGACTGACGCTTACCGTGTCTTGCAAGCTTATCCCAAACGGGCAAAGCACCTCTGTAGCATTGCCAAGTTAAGGACTTTTGGAAGTTGTCCAACGTTCTCAACCCGAATGTACGGTGAAACAGGCTGTCCAGTTGAATAAACCCGAGACCTAGAGTCGCCCCTAGGCCATCGTCGCATTCAGACTCTACCAACCCACTATATAAAATCCGTGTGGAACCCCCACCGTTGGCGTGGCCCGAGCGCCGGAAAAGCAAGAGGGCCTTACGACACCCTTTATGCCATTCACTCGACCTCGGTCTACGAGAACACTAGGCTTCCTGTTCGCAAAAACTTTTGAACTCGGGGAACATTTGTCTGGTCAGCGGAGACCACACCCGTTCACTATCCAGGAGAATCCAAAGATGCCTCAATCTCAACGCATGCCTGCGCATAATTAACCAAGGCATCCCTAAACCTCCCTTTAAAGGCTTTTGACAGCAGACAGAGCGTTTCACAAGTGGCGACCTGCACTTCCACAAAAAGCGAAAGAGCTGTCTCTCCAACCTGATCAACCATGAATCCGGACAAGGCACGACGGTTAGGCGGTAGGTAATGACCGATGCAATAAACACATTGGCCACCTCCGCCTTCCCTTTCAGGGATAGCCACCGCCAAGACCAGGTCTTGACTACTGCAGCCACCCTGCTCAATACCTCCGTCCAGTTCTTCTCTATCTGGAGGCCTGGACCAAACCAAACTCCCAGCAACTTAACCGGTCCTTCCGTCCAGCGCCCAACAGCGCTGTCTGAAGGCATCGACTTGCCAACCCAGGTGCCGAGTTGTAAGCGGACCGACTTTTCCCGGTTAATCTTTGCTCCTGCCACCTCCTCGTAAGCCTCAATAGTCTTACCCACTTCACGTAGGCGTGCTACTGAGGTTACGCTGATAGTGATATCATCCGCGTAAGCCGTAACAAACTCCTCTAGACCTGGTTCTCTCAGAATGCCACTCAACCTCCGCAGTAGTGGCTCGAGAGCTACCACATACAAAAGCGGTGAGAGCGGACATCCTTGACGAACCGAGCGTCTGATACAGAACGGCTTCGAAAGGAAACCGTTCACCCGAACTATCGAGTCAATGTTGTGGTACAAAGCAATAAACCACCTGAGGAAGCCAAGGCCCAAGCCGAACCGCGCAAGCACAGTCGCCAGGTATCGATGGTCAACCCTATCAAAAGCTTTAGACTGGTCCAAATGTACCAGTGCCCCACCTTTGCCAGATTTATTAACAACCCTCTCTATGGTATAGCGGATAAGATGGAGGGTATCCTGAATGGTTCTGCCTGGGATGGCACATGTCTGTGCCTCCCCGACTATACCATCCGCGACACGCGCCAACCTTTTCGCTAAGACCTTGGCCAAAATCTTCACTTCTGCGTTTAACAGAGTGATGGGCCTGAAATTCTCTATAACGTCCCCCTTGTCCGGGTCCTTTCTGACAAACGTCACTACTCCCCGGCGCACAGATCTGGGGATAAACCCATTCTGTTGCCAGTTCGCGTAAACGTCAGCCAGTAGATGCCCGAACAAGTCTGGCATACATTTATACAGCTCATACGGAAGACCATTCAGCGGCCTTGATTCCTTCACTTCCCATCGCACGTAACTTAGCTCTGGCAATACTTCCCATGTGTTGGGCTTCAAGATGCTGGTTTAACTCCAGTCTTTTCACCTTCACTTGGTCCGCATTGCCAGTCCTCCAGGCTTCTAGTTCCTTAACTATACCATCTCATATTCTACGTCCCTTCTTAGCTAAACTTATGCTAAACCTAATAGACTCATATTTGATGGCTCTTTTTAGGGCGTACCACCATTTGTTATTAATGATGGTACCTCTCAATGCCCTCTGAATTAACATCTTGATCCGCTTTCTGTATTCCTCAATCGCCAAAAGGGACGTATTGAGTTTCCAGTAGCCAGATCCCTGACTATGTAACTTGTCTATTGTCAGTTTACAGGTAACCGTCTTGTGGTCACTGCAGCTGACTGGAAAAAACTGTGGACACTTAGCTATAGACTTATCTGTTTCTCTAATTAAAATCCTATCTAGATATGTTCTGGTAGACCCGTCACTATTTGACCACGTCCACTGTGGAGTGTTCGGGTGTTCCAACCTATATGGGTCTGCTAGCTGAAAGTGAATTAGCAGATCCCGTAAGCCTGGGTTACATTTTCTGTTCGTGTTTGAACCAACACAATCTGTGTGTGCCTCACATATTGTGTTAAAGTCTCCTAACAATACTAGCGAATGCGACGTGGCCATGAACTTGCCCAGGTCACGAAAATATTCACTTTGCGGGCCCATAATATTGGGTGCATAAATAACAACGAGCCTGATTATCTTGCCACAACTGAATGTCAGGTCAAGAACGACCAGCCTGCCTTCTGGATCAGAAAAAAACAACTTTTTCTCGGTTACCCGGTTTCTTTTTAGTAGGACCAACACCCCACCCCCACCTCCCGCCCGACTCGGAGAAACGTATTTCTCGTAGCCGTTCAGGAGGGGGGGGGGACAGATCTCTTGGCCTCTTTACTCGGGTTTCCGTTGCAACAATCACATCCAATTTTCTTGACCTGATGTCATTTAGGAAGCGTCCTTGCTTCCAGCTAGACAACAGGCCACGAACATTTAAACAACCAATGTGAACAGACATGTCTTACCTGTTAATCAGGGCTTGTCCAGTGGAGAGGGACTCTCCACCTTTTCTTGACATAGGGTCGGAGGTGGCAAGTCTTGAAAAATGGACTGGTTAAATTCCAGTCTCATTGCCGATACAGACGTTCTGTATGTATTTAAGAAAATCTTATGAGTCTTTGAATCCATTTCGTATAGTTCATAATTTTGAAATTTTTCAGACAGTTCTGCTATTCTGGTGGCTGATTTTTTTCTTTTATTTCTCTCATTAAATCAACATTTTTGCTGTGAAGTGCTACTGTCCCTCTGTCCTCCACTTCTTTCCTTGTTAT
>NC_142936.1:85346863-85359363 GCF_046866305.1 Octopus bimaculoides | reverse complement strand
GTAAACGACTTAGCTCCTCCCTCAAAATTGCAGGCCTTGTGTCAAAATTTTAAGGCGGCGAGATAGTAAAATCGTTGGCAGACCGGACAAAACGCTAAGCGGCATTTTGTCCGTATATATGTGCAAATGCCACCGAGAGGTCGACTTTATCTTTTATCCTTTCGGGTTTGATAAAATAAATACCAGTTGAACACTGGGGTCGATGGAATCGACTTACACACTTTTCCTAAATTGTTGGCCTTGTGCCAAAATTTGAAACCAATATTTAACTTTGTTGTCCTCATTCTTTCTGATATCGTTAAAGAATCAGCAACTGAGAAACATGCATGGAGCTCACAACTTCAATGTTCAAGACTTCTCTCGATGGACATCTTCAGCAGTCACATCTCAACCAGCAAAACAGCGCCCTCATATTGTTCCCTTTCGTCGTTTTATCGTGTGTCCGATAATCTATTTGGTTTCAGCTTGACCACTTCTTCCCCTCTGTCTGTGTTTATGCCTCTCATGACTGTTGTTGTTGGCACTCCGTCGCTTTCGACGTCGAGGGTTCCAGTCGATCCGATCAACGGAACAGCCTGCTCGTGGAATTAACGTGCAAGTGGCTGAGCACTCCACAGACACGTGTACCGTTAATGTAGTTCTCGCGGATATTCAGCGTGACACAGAGTGTGACAAGGCTGACCCTTTGAATTACAGGCACAACAGAAACAGGAAGTAAGAGTGAGAGAAAGTTGTGGTGAAAGAGTACAGCAGGGTTCGCCACCATCCCCTGCCGGAACCTCGTGGAGCTTTAGGTGTTTTCGCTCAATAAACACTCACAACGCTCGGTCTGGGAATCGAAACCGCGATCCTATGACAGCGAGTTCGCTGCCCTAACCACTGAGCCATTGCGCCTCCGCCTCTCATGACTAGTAAGGCCGATTCCTGCATGGAAGTGTCTGTTGCAAAGTTCACAAGGGAACCATGGTGGAGGCTTTGGTTGTTGCAGCCTCCATTTTCTTTCTTGTCGTTTCTCTTCCTCTTTCCTCTGCCACAGTGGCGATAGAATGATGCCAGCCGGGCCTGTCCCGAGTTTCAATGTCTCAGGCTTTGGGATCGATTCCAGTCAGTTTTAGTCTTTGCTTCAGCTGATCCTTGTATCGACGGAGGGCAGCCTGCTTTCTTGCTACGTGGCCCGGCCATCGCAGACGATGTTTCAGGATAGTAGCCTCACTGCTGCTGCTTTTCGTTCTCCTATTAGACTATGGCTTAATCATAAAGTAACTTAGACGTAGGTTAAACAATAAAAATATCACATGTTAAGGTTATCTGCAAAGATAATCTTAACAAGCGATGTAATAGCACTGCTAACACAGTAGAACAGTATACATATATATATATATATATATATATATATATATATATATGGGAGAATGTACGAAAAAACAACAGACGAGGACAGGTGGTATAAATAACAAAAAGATGTATTAGTATGACGCTCGGGAATACGGAAAGTCTTTGACGTTTCGAGCTACGCTCTTCAACAGAAAGAATACGGAGACAAGGAGAAGAACACGGAGAAAAAAATTGAATAGTGTTCAGTCAACGGTCAGTCATAATAATGGCTAATAATGGCTGACCGGAAGTTAGAAATTCTTTTTTCAGGAGAGCTAAGAAAAGGGAGTTTGATGTATGTATGTCTGTCCACTATTAATCCACTTCAACAGGCTCCAATGGAATGAATATCAAGCTACAACTATTCACGACAATTTTGTTATCTTTAACATTATCACCTCTACAGCCTTCCTCGACCATCACATATGACCACCACATATCTTTACGGCATGGCACGAGACTTTATTGCTCATAACTTTGTTTCGCGCTGCTCCAGTCCACTTAGCTGGCAAAAAACATGAGTAGGACCTGTATTTCGAAGGGCCAGTTTTGTCACATCCTGTGTCACACTGAATCTCCCTGAGAACTACGTTAAGAGTAGATGTGTCTGTGGAGTGCTCAGCCACTTGCACTTCCGGATTTGTGAGCATTCCTGAGGAGCCGTAACGCTGCTGAAGAAAGATCCAAACAAGGGGGACCTAATAGATAACTTTAGGCCTATCACTGCTCAATGCAGACTTGAAAATTTTGGCCAAGGTGTTAGCCAAGAGGTTGGCGCTTGTCATCGAGAAACTGGTCGACAAGGCGCAAACGTGCGCCGTGCCGGGCCGGAGCATCCATGACAACCTCCATCTTATGCGCTACATCATAGATAGGTGTGGCCCTGATCAATTTGGATCAACCCAAAGCTTTTGATAGGGTAGATCATCGATACTTGGAGGTTGTTCTCATAGCGGCTGGATAGCTGCTTTGTACAAAGGCATCCGTTCTGTAATTCTCGTAAATGAACATCTATCGAGACCTTTCGACATTGCATGTTCGGTCCGTCAGGGATGCCCCCTCTCGTCGCTTCTATACATATTGACTTTCGAGCTACTACTGCGGAAACGGGCGACGCTGAGGGGCATCCCGCGAAAACTGGGATGCGGGAGGAGCGTGTCTGCATACGCGGACGACGTCACTGTCATAGTGTCTAGCCAGAAGCACATCGAACTTACGTCGGTGAGACACTGAAAGACTACGAAGCAGTAACAGGAGCGAAAATCAACCGGGAAAAGTCAGTGGGATTGCGGCTCGGCACCTGGAGAAGCAAGACCATGCCGTCTACCAGCGTTCCGTCGCGGGACGCTGGGCCGACAGTCCGGTCGAGTTGCTCGGCGTCTGGTTTGGTCCGGAACTCCAAACGGAGAAGAACTGGAACGCGATAACGAGTAGAGTGGTCATTCTCTCCCGGCAATAGGCCGAGAAGCTGTCCCTAAAAGGTCGGGCGGAGGTGGTGAACACGTATATCGCGTCTGTCATCTACTACCGTCTGACAGTCGTGCCTTGTCCCGACCATACCATCACCAAACTAGAACGCATTCTCTTCCGGTTCTTATGGAAAGGATGCGTTCCAATAGTCAGGCGATCTGTTTACTGTCAACACCCGTTAAAAGGAGGGTTGGGCATGCCGTGGTTGATGATGCGCAGACACGCACTGAGACGGTGACATCTCCGGCTCTACGTAGACGACGGAGAACAGGTGTGGTCACCGTTTGTGAGGCGCGCTTTCCCGCAGCACGTCTCCATGGCCGAAATGCAGTCATGGATCAAACAGAGGAGGCCGTGGAAGGGCGAATGGCACCGCGAGTGTCGCGTTGCTCTCGAGCAACTATGCCGTCCTGGGTCGACCTTGAGCGACATCAACACAACCAATGCATTCTATAGGGGATTAGGTCGAGACCTATGGACAACTTCCAGAGATCCCTGGCCTGGCAGTGCTATCGAGAAGCGCTACCCGTTCGGGATAAGCTCTACAGGCATGGCTCGAGAAACACGGGGCCGACCTGCCCGAGATGCGGTCGTACAGTGTCCAACCATTTCTGATCTGTGGGCCTATGTCAAACGACTGCTATCGCGTGTGGGACGAGTCGGTCTATCAACCGAGTCTATTGTGAATATTGTCGCGCCCCCTTCTTTGAAACGGGATGGAAGAGCCATTTTCATCGTACTTGTGGCTATGGCGAAAGAATGCGTATGGTGGACGCGTCTGAAAGGTCTTGAGACAAACACTTTGCTCTCTGGTGAATCTCTCATCAACTTCTTCAAGTATCACTTGAAGATGAAGATGAGAGTAGAGAGGGACGTTTTGTCAAGTGAATGTTTCAAAAAAAGATGGGTGAATGTAGCAAGGATGGCACATGTGAATGACGAAGCCACCTTGAGCATAATCCTATAAACGAGATAAAAAAAAAAGGTAAAAAGAGAGTCACTGTAATGTGTTTTTTTTTCAATGACAATGACAATGAAAATATTGGCCAAGGTTACCGTGGTCTTTTCCGTTGGCTTTTCTTTTCACGGATAAGCCTAAACTGTTGCCCCTTTTACACCAGAACATTGCTGTGATACACGATCCCTTTTGATCACCTTTCTCTCTCTCTCTCTCTCTCTTTACGATCCCTTTTGATCGAAAATCTACCCCCTACTCCCCCTTTTTTCTCACTCCTTCCTCCCAAAAGAAAAGCTCTACTTTGTACCTTGTCCCCTCTGTGTTGAGCCCTGTGTGGCTAATAAAGAAACATATCTATCTATCTGTGTCTGTCTGTCTGTCTGTCTGTCTCTCTTTGTCTCTCTCTCTCTCTCTCTCTTTCTCTCTCTCTCTCTCTTTCTCCCCCCCCTCTCTCTCTATCTATCTATCTGTGTCCGTCTGTCTGTCTGCTATCTGTCTTTTCGTCCGTCCGTCCGTCTGTACCCCCATCCGTCTATTCATCTGTCCCTCTGTCTATCTATCTATCTATCTATCTACCTATCTATCTATCTATCTATCTATCTATCTATCTATCTATCTATCTATCTATCTGTCTGTCTGTTTGTCTGTCGGTTTGTCCGTCCGTCTGTCTGTCAGTCCGTCCATCCATCTATCCATCCATTCGTCTGTCTGTCTGACTGTCTGTCTGTCTGTCCGTCCATGCGTCCGTACGTCTGTCTGTCAATTCATCCATCCATCCATCCATCCATCCATCCATCCATCCATCCATCTATTCATCCATCTATTCATCTATCTATCTATCTATCTATCTATCTATCTATCTATCTATCACCTTCCCTCTCTCTCCCCCATCATTTTTGTCCGATATGTTATTCTTACTATACCCACCACACCCCGCTCTTCTCTTAAACATACCCCCATAACACAGCATCTCTCATGCCGTCCAAATTTTGTTTACTCCAATTTTCAAGAAATGGAAATAATTCTTTTTCGAAATCAGTGGATTCCGTCATCAAATATTAATCGCCTTTCACGGTTTGTTAGACAAAATTTTACTTTCCTTTTTTTAATTTTCTTTATTAATTTCTACTTATCTTTGCCAATTTCCGAGAAATGTATCCTGCTACATACGCACACAACATCTTTCACTTTCGGCATATTGTCTCTCTCCCTCCCCCTCTCTCTCTGCATCCCCCTCTCTCTCTGCATCCCCCTCTCTCTCTGCATCCCCCTCTCTCTCTGCATCCCCCTCTCTCTCTGCATCCCCCTCTCTCTCTGCATCCCCCTCTCTCTCTGCATCCCCCTCTCCCTCTCAAGCACTATCTCCCACTTTCCTTTCCCTGAATCTGTCGTTCTCAGACGGCGAGCTGGCAGAAACGTTAGCACGCCGGGCGAAATGCTTAGCGGTATTTTGTCTGTCGTTACGTTCTGAGTTCAAATTCCGCCGAGGTCGACTTTACCTTTCATCCTTTCGGGGTCTATTAAATAAGTACCTGTTACGCACTGGGGTCGATGTAATCGACTTAATCCCTTTGTCTGTCCTTGTTTGTCCCCTCTGTGTGTAGCCCCTTGTGAGCAATAAATAAGAAACGTTTGCACGCCGGGCGAAATGCTTTGCGGTATTTCGTCGTCTTTACGTTCTCAGTTCAAATTCTGCCGATGTCGATTTTTCTTTTCATCCTTTCGGGGGTCAATAAATTAAGTACCAGTTGCGTACTGGAGTCGATCTAATCGACTGGCCCCTCCCCTAAAATTTCGGGCCTTGTGCCTAGAGTTGAAAAGAAACAATCTGTCTTTCCCTTTTCTACTCTGTTCCTCTCACTTTCTTTTCTATGTCTCTTCTGCTTCTTTCATATTCCAAATCTACACAGAAAATTAATATGCAAATGCACTATTTCATCGGAGCCCAAGGTGGCGGTCCAGCAAGATCATCAAAGCATTAGTCAGAAGACGTTGTTGTGTTTGATAACGACTGGTGAAATGCAGTAAGTGATGGCTAGCCACACGAATAAGAAGTCGCAGCACCTGGTTGGCCAGATAAAATATCAAATTAAATTTGAAAGAAATATCTATGTTAAGGCGGCGAGCTGACAAAATCGTTAGCACGCCGGGCGAAATGATTATTTCGTCCGTGTATACGTTCGGAGTTCAAAGGCCACCGAGATCGACTTTACCTTTCATCCTTTCGGGTTCGATAAAATAAGTACCAGTTGAACACTGGGGGGGGGGGGGGTCGACGTAAACAACTTACCCCAACCCCTAGAAATTGCTGGCCCTGTGTCAAAATTTGAAACCAATATTTAACTCTGTTGTCCTCATTCTTTCTGACATCGTTAAAGAATCAATGACCCAGAAACATGCATGAACTCACAGCTTCAATATTTAAGCCTTCTCTCATTCGACATCTTTTGCAGTCACAACCCAATCAGCAAAACGCGAGTCCGCTGCCCTAACCACTGGGCCATTGCGCCTCCCTCATATTGCTCCTTTATGACCTTTCGCGGTTTCTCAATGTTTTACTTTCCTTTTTTTACAATAATTTCTAATTATCTTTGTCAATTTCCGAGAAATGAACCCCACCACGCACGCACACAATACCTTTCACCTGTGACATACAGGCTCACTCGTGGAGGCGCAATGGCCAAGTGGTTAGGGCAGCGGACTCGCGTTCGTAGGATCGTGGTTTCGGTTACCAGACCGGGCATTGTGAGTGTTTATTGAGCGAAAAGACGTAAAGCTTCACGAGGGGATGGTGGCGAACCCTGCTGTACTCTTTCACCACAACTTTCTTTCACTCTTTCTTCCTGTTTCTGTTGTACCTGTATTTCAAAGGGCCAGCTTTGTCACACTCTGTGTCACGCTGAATATCCCTGAGAACTACGTTATGGGATACATGTGTCTGTGGAGTGCTCAGCCACTTGCACGTTAATTTCACGAGCAGGCTGTACTGCTGATCGGGTCAACTGGAACCCTCGTCGTCGAACCGATGGAGTGCCGTAGTGCCGTAGTGCCGTAGAATTGGCTCACCCACTCTTTCTTTCTCTCTCGCTCTCTTTTCCCCCTCTCTCTCTTTCCATTTTCTCTATCTTTCCTCAAACACTATCTCCCACTTTCACTTACTGAAATACAGTAAGTGATGTCTAGCCACAAGAATAAGGAATCGCCATACCTGGATGGTCTGACAACGTGCTGTGCCTTCATATAACCAGACCTGTTCAGAAGCATCTTGACAGATGTCTATGGCGATTGGTAGCAGAACTGGAATATTCCTAGTCTTGCGAAAATAAGTGTGTCAGAGCTGCTAAGAAAGGATCCTAACAAGGGGAACAATTCTAACAACGTCAAGGTTGGCAACTCTGCTAAATACAAGATTGAAGATTTTGGCGGAGGTATTAACTAAGGTTAACTTGTCGTTGATACTATGGTAGGTGAGGCACAGACATGTGTCATATCAAACAGATCCGTCCACGACAACTTCCACCTCGCACGATTTATCATAGAAACAGTGGGGAAAAAAATTAGTATGGGTTGAACCCTGTTCAATTTAGATCAGTCACTTAAAATTTTGCTATGGCTGACCGTCAATATTCGGTGGCTTTCAAGGCCCAGTTTCGGCCCAGTCTTCAGGATTTAGATCGCTGCAATATAGAGTGAACCGTTCAGAAGCATGTTTTCAGTAAATTAAGGGTGTTGTTCTTTCCACTGCTGGACATTCGGACCCTAGAGCAGGGGTGAGGAAACCCCCGCCCGCATGCCTATTTTATTGCGCTCGCAGGCTTGTATACTCATACGTACAAAATATAGTAAATTTATAATTATAAAATTTATACAATATTCCTACGCCTATTTGCGACATAGGTCGCGTTTCCACTACGACTTAAAATGGTTAGGCTCGAACAGAAACTTGTCTGGTTATTGCCATTTGAATGGAAATTTTGTTTTCACTATAAAACACATATTGCTAGGTTTGTACAACCCCCTTGAGACCCAACGACAATCTAGCTGAAAAATATAGAATACCTCACAAGTAATATAAACGTCCTTAATTCAGTGGCGGCGTTAATGAAGATGTCACGTGTTAATTTAATGTCTTAAACTTATCTTTATTAATGTATATAGAATTATACATAGATATATACATGATTTACACAGATATAAGAGTTAGAACTTGTGATCCATCCGCGGACCTTTTTCGTTGGAATTTTTTGCCCGCCGCACTAAAAGGTTTCCCCACCCCTGCCCTAGTGTCACTATTGCAATCATTGGAGGTTTCGAGGGACATCCCATGAGAACTAAAATGCGGAAGAACCGTGTTTGCATATGCGAACGACGTTATCGTAACAGTGTCAGAAACCAAAACACATTGAGGTGATCGGTACCGCTTTAAAGGAATACGAGGGGGTGACAAAGGTAAAATCTGACCGGAAATCGATGAGCATACAGCTCGGTACAGGGAAAGGCAAATCAATGTCATTCAACAGTATCGCTGACACTGGATTGACCGACCGGTTAAATTGCTCGGCATTTGGTTTGACACAGACTTCCAAGGGGAGAAGAACTGGACCGATGTGCTCGGTCCAGAAGAACTGGAACGAGCAGAATAGTTTCGGTGAAAACGTTCTGTCGTGGATGCGATTGAAAGGACTGAGGGTAGAAATTTTCCATTTTGGTCAAATTTTAAATAAGGTATGTCGTTAACCCCATTGTCGATTATTTGTCTATCTACATAAACTCTACGGATACTATGGAATTCCTGGTACATTACCAATAGCAGCAGCAGCAGCATTTCCACTGTATGATGACATCAGATAGCCAATAACTATGGACGAGCTTTGCATAGTATTCTACAAATTTCTTACCCGAATCTTACTTAACTATGTATGTATGTATGTATGTATACACACACACACACAGACACACACAAACAAGTTTCTCTTATTCAGGAAGACAGGCACGAGTGTATGTATTTGTTAGTGTCTGTGTCTAAATATTTAGACTGTTTTTCTATCTTTTTTCCGTTTGTTAAATGGTTTTAATCTAATTTAAAATCACCAATTAAACACGCACACACACACACACACACACACACACACACACACACACACACACACACACACACATACATATATATATATATATGCACACATATATACACACACACACGAATATGCATAGACGTTTGGGTGTAAACGAAGAAAATGTGATAGGGAGAGAAGCATGTGTGATCATATCTGAATGTAACTTGTGCAATGTAGAATGTTTGTGTGTATGTGTGGGAGCGAGTGCATGTGTGTATGTGTTTGTGTGTGTGAGAGAGAGAGAGAGAGAGACAGACAAAGAGAGAGAGCTAGAGTGTGGGGTTGCATCTGTGCGTGTAAGTGCATATGCAATTGTGCAGCCGTTTTAGACAGAAGATGACTGACATGAAATATTCTAGGCCAATGACCGCCCAGAGGTCAGTGGTTTTCGTCATCCAATTCACTGGCAATGAATGTCTGTCAATAAAACGCATTGACTTCATTAGCATCAAAGAAATTAGTGACACACACACACACACACACACACGTACACACACACACGTACACACACACACGTACACGCACACGCACACACACACACACACACATATATATATATACATACATATACACATACACACACGTATACATACACACACATATACATACATACACGTATACACACACACAAATATACATACACATACACATACATACATATACACACACATATACACACATGCGTATACATACACACAAACACACACACGTATGCATATAGACACATATATACATACATATACACATACACACACACACGTACACACACATACACACGCGCGCACACACACGCACACACATAAACACAAACACACACGCACATACACACATACGCACATACAAACACACACATACACACATACAAATACATACACACATGTACACACACACATATATACGACAGGCTTTTTTCAGTTTTTCGTCCACAAATCCATTCATATCCCGAGACGATAGTAAAATATACTTGCCCAGGGTGCCACACAATAAGACTGAACCCAGAACCATGTGGTTTGGAATTAAACATCATATATATATACATATACTCTTTTACTCTTCTCACTCTTTTACTTGTTTCAGTCATTTGACTGTGGCCATGCTGGAACACCGCCTTTAGTCGAGCAAATCGACCCCAGGACTTATTCTTTGTAAGCCTAGTACTTATTCTATCGGTATCTTTTGCCGAACCGCTAAGTTACGGGGACCTAAACACACCAGCATCGGTTGTCAAGCGATGTTGGGTGGAGAAACACAGACACACACACACACACACATACATATATATATACGACGAGCTTCTTTCAGTTTCCGTCTACCAAATCCACTCACAAGGCTTTGGTCGGCCCGAGGCTGTAGTAGAAGACACTTGCCCAAGGTGCCACGCAGTGGGATTGAACCCAGAACCATGTGGTTGCTAAGCAAGCTACTTACCACACAGCCACTCCTGCGCCTATATAGATATATTAAACGTGTCTTTGTGTATGTGTGTTTGCATGTGCAACAGTGGCTATGTGCACACATGCATCATTGTGCATGTCTGCAACAGTGTGTGTGCATATGTATACATGCTTTACTTAAATTTTCGTCATCTTTTAGTGGTTGCAGCCATTTAATTGCGCCCATGCTGGAGCAGTCAAGAAGATCTTTAACTCCTTTCATTGAAGAATTCATGTCCCTAAATCTTTGAAACCCCTTTCTTTTCATGCCGTGCCAATTAATCTTCTTTTGAAGGCCCCGAGTTGCTTAGTCCTGACGATTTAATTTAATCCTGGCCCCACTGGAGCATCGCTTTTTTTTTTGCCAAGGTATGATTTTAAACTGCATCCTGATTAGAAGTTACAAGGTTTTGAAGAGTGAGGAACCACCTCTTAACCACTATTGTTCTCAGGTCTATTCTAACCCGTTAGGTTTTTACGACCTGTTAGGGTCCCAGATAAGGATAAATTGCATGTAACTATCCGAGTTGAAAATCATGGAATGCAGAATGGTGGATTCGACCAATTTCAGTAGATGAACTTACTGAGTCAACATCGAACAACATCTATTGATGCTGAGTGGATGAACAGACAACAAATTACACTGTATAAGAAAATTTTTTCTTATTGTTTATTGTTTTTGGTTTGTGTTATTTCCTATTTGTTTCTATCAAGAAATCGAAGGAAATGACTACTATTCCCTTCAAACTTTGCTTTTCTGACCTGGACATCAATGTTTTTAAACTGACCTAGTTTCCATTATATTTCGGACAGATGCACAGATGCAGTGCTGAGATGCTGTAGCTGAAATGTCATTATCTGTATATATAAAAGGCAGGATGTGTGTGTGTGTGTGTGTGTGTGTGTGTGTGTGTGTGTGTGTATACGTGTACGTGAATGTAATTTATGCACGTCCACAAATTAGCACGTATGTTGCTCCAATTTTAGGACATTCGTCATGGCACTAGCTGTATCAAATATGTATGCAATTGGTGTACGCACGTACGTGTGTGTATGTGTGTGTGTGTGTTGCCCATATATATATGTATATAAATATATATATATATATATATAGATATATATATATATATATATATATATATCTTTTACTCTTTTACTTGTTTCACTCATTTGACTGTGGCCATGCTGGAGCACCGCCTTTAGTCGAGCAAATCGACCCCAGGACTTATTCTTTGGATGCCTAGTACTTATTCTATCGGTCTTTTTGCCGAACCGCTAGGTTACGGGGACGTAAACACACTAGCATCGGTTGTCAAGCGATGTTGGGGGGACAAACACAGACACACATACATATATATATATATATACATATATACGACAGGCTTTCAGTTTCCGTCTACCAAATCCACTCACAAGGCTTTGGTCGGCCTGAGGCTATAGTAGGAGACACTTGCCCAAGGTGCCACGCAGTGGGACTGAACCCAGAGCCATGTGGTTGGTAAGAAAGCTACTTACCACACAGCCACTCCTGCGTATATATATATATATATATATATATATATATATATATATATATATATATATATATATATATATATATATATATATATATATATATATATATATATATATATATACACTTAAGACTTAATTGGGATCTGAACATAACAGCTTCTGACACAGAGAATCCGGAGCCCTTTTGGGCATTCTGTTTTCCTTGCTGGAAGGGTTCCCAACCCATGGGCAAAAGCAAAGAGGGTTTAGATGATGGCGGTGGTGTTTTCAAAGGGATGGCACGTGTAACCTGATCACCTCTGCCGATCAAACTCCCGACCCAAGCGTTCCCGTCGCGACACTGATTCTGCCCAAATTTGATGTCGATATTACTTAGTTTGGTTTGAAATAAAGAACTTGATTAGCTTAATAATCCTAACTTAAGTACCAGTTACGTACTGGGATCGATCGAATCGAATCGACTCGACTGGCCTCTCTTCAAAAACTTCGGGCCTTGTGCCTAGAGCAGAAAATAATAAATTTACTCTCTGCTGCTTAAATAAAAGAAAAGCGATTCTTCAAGGCTTATGAACGAGTTTCAGTGACTGTAGCTCACGAAGCGTAACGATGGAGAAACGTGTGTGTCCTACTCGA
>NC_142936.1:85339363-85341863 GCF_046866305.1 Octopus bimaculoides | reverse complement strand
GTATTTATCATCCAGAAAGATTTCCTTTCTCTCCAGAAACAGTTCCGCAACCATAGGATGAATTTGATCAGATAAAATGCTTAAATAGTCTTGACTATTAATTCTGCCATGAAGGGAAACCATTGGGCTGGCAGATTCCCAAGATATAGCCACTCCCACCACCAGATCATTAAAGATCTTCCCCCGTGTTTAACAGTTGGAAGAAGGCAGTCTGGGTCAAATGCTTCTTTTGGCTGTCTCCACACGTATACTCGGCCAGTGGTCAGAAATAAGGTGAAGGATGACTTATCCAGGAAAATAACCATTCTTCCACTGCTCTAGGGACCAGTTCTGTAGGTTTTTACTCCACTCTTAGAGCTTTGCAACGTTTGTTTTTGAAAGTAGTGGTTTTCTGATTGCCGACCTCCTGTCAAATCTGGCTTTGTGCAACTCTCGTCGAACAGTTTTTGTGGAAACTGGGTTCACAAAGTGGTCATTAGGCTCTGCAGTAATTTTGGGAGCTGTACTTTTGTGATCCTTTCTAACGATTCGCGTATTTTATTAATACTCTTACTCAAACAGCCACTAGAAAGTTCCTGAAATAAAACTACGGATAACAACAAGCAATCGAAACTGTGCCAGTGTTTTACTCACTATTCATTTGTACATTTTGCGCAATTTGTCCATTATATACATACATACATACACACACACACACACACACACATATATATATATATATATATATAATATATATATATATATATATGTGTGTGTGTGTGTGTGTGTGTGTGTGTGTGTGTGTGTGTGTGTGTGTGTGTGTGGTGTGTGCATGTATGTATTTATACATGTATGTATTTTTTGCATATACAACGGCCTTCTTTCAGTTTCTGCATACCAAATCCACTCATAACGCCTTGGTCGGCTTGCAGTTATAGGAAAAACCCAATGTGCCGCGAATTGGGACTGAATTCAGAACCATGTAGTTTAAAAACAAACTACACAGCCACGGCTGTACACGATTAATTGTGATAGGCACAATATCTATCTATCTATCTATCTATCTATCTATCTATCTATCTATCTATCTGTATATATGTATGTAAATATATGTATGTAAATATATGTATTTATATGTATATATATATATATATATATATATATATATATATATATATATATATATATATATATATATATATATATATATATATGTATATGTATATATACACACACATATATATATGCATATGGTGGCTGTCTACACCTTATGCAGAGTTTGACCACCTCCTGTACCTGCACTTTAGTACCATCATGGCATCTGATGTGGCTTTTTAAACCAGATAATTTTCTGAAAAGACACACATAAATTGCACCCCCGATTTGGACCACCAAGAGCTGCAGATAAGTTCTGATCTTTTGGGATCTGAAAATGTCTTTTGAGACCTCAGTTAGATTTGCAGACATTCTGGCATACATTGCATTCCAAGGTGTGCGCAGACATATAGGCAAAATAGTTGGTAGAGGTTCGTTTTCCAGCAAAACAGCAAACGAAGGCATAGTCTGTCAGAAACTGTGCACACAAAAATGTCATTGTCATTCACCTTCTCGATCGTAAATGTCTTCCTTTTGAGTCTTACATGTGTTATCCTGGTCTCTTCAAATGCTTTCACTCCATTCCACACTTTTGTTCGCCATCCAACTCTATCTATCTATCTATCTATCTATCTATCTATCTATCTATCTATCTATCTGTCTATCTATCTATCTATCTATCTATCTATCTATCTATCTATCTATCTATCTATCTATCTATCTATCTATTTGTGTATACGTACGCGTGTGCATAGGCGTAAGAGTGTATGTATATGTGTGTAAGTATGTATGTATGTATGTATGTATGTATGTATGTATGTATGAACATACTTAAATGATACCGAGTGGGTGAGAGAAAAAAAGCCCGGTCAGGTTGAGCCCAGCGGACAGAACAGTTGTCTTTAAGGGCTGAAACTGGGATGACGTCCGTCAAACACCCGTCGATCGACTTGACTGCTAAGTTGATGAATGAAAACCAGCACGGATTCCATCTGACCATGTACGCTTTTCTATGTATGTATGTATGTATGTATGTATGTATGTATGTATGTATGTATGTATTCACATACCTAGATGATGCCGAGTGGCTGAGAGAAAGCGGTAACAGACTGTATAAATGACACAATGAATGTTAAGTTCATTCCTGTAAAGATTATTACGCAATGTTATTTCTATCAGTCATGTGTTTGTGTTTGTCTCCCACCACTTGACAGCCGATACTGATTTTTTTTACTTCTTCATAACTTAGGGACCAGGCAAAAAAGAAAAGGACATCAATGGAATAAGCAGTTGGTTTAAAAATTAAGTCTTGGGGTCGCAGTTCAATGACGGAAACAAAATGAAAGAATAAAAGGGAAAAAATATCATTTTCTACTCTAGGCACAAGGTCCGAAATTTCGGGGGGAGGAGGCCAGTCGATTAGATC
>NC_142936.1:85316863-85334363 GCF_046866305.1 Octopus bimaculoides | reverse complement strand
AATTTTGATAAAAAAAAAAATATATGAAAACTTTGTTGTGTCTGCATTTGCGATCGTATCAATGGATTTTGACTCCGACTGTCTGTCAGCCTGAGTCAAAATGCATTGATACAGTCGCAAATGTGGTGACGAAAAAGCTTTCCGGAACAAATAAATAAATAAAGGAATAAATAAATGACTGGAAATTGAACTGGTGTGTGTGTGTAATATTAAGGGACTATGACTCTCCACAGACACAACAAAATTTGTTTCAACACACGAAATCACATAAGGAATCTTGCAAACCAGCAGCATATGAAAACGAAGTAGTACCGTAAATCCTTGAGTGTAATCCGCATTTTTTCCCAAAATTTAAAGGTCAAAATCCCTAGTGCGTACTATATACGAGGTTAAAAATGAAAAATATTTTCTAAGCAATGTCCGAGTCTCTATTTGCTGTCCGGCAATGTTTATTCAGACACATTTTGTGATGTCGGGTGCGAAAATAGCTTAAGCTAATACCTTAAGCTATATTTAATTTTCTCTGATGTTATTACTGTTATTTCTTTATTTTCTGCAAACAAAGTGCACAAAAAAGCTACACGGTTGCATTATGTTATATATACAATAATAATAAAGGACGTTACCGTATATACGTTTACAAACCAAGGACGTTATATAGACCTCCTTGACTCAAGTTAGAGAAGGGGTGCGTATAAAACACAAGGTTTAGGTTTTTCAGAGGTACAGCCCCCTAAAAATCCCTTGCGTATTATACTCAAGGGCGGATTATACTCGAGGATTTACGGTATATGAAAACTGGAATTCATAAAAAATTTCTAAACATTTTGAACATTATAAATTGCTTTCGCAACTCCAAGTAATTAATTAGCAGCTTATTTTATTATAGAATAACTGTCTTAATAAATATGCAAATTAATTCATGCGGAGGCATAACTGCTTCAACTTGCTTTCAACTTCTGTTGTTTCGGTTTCGGTTTGAGAGTGTGGCGCCTTTGGCAAGTGTCTTCAAGCATAGCTCTAAATCGATCAATGCCTTGTGGATGAATTTAATAGACGAAAACTGTGGAAACCCGTGTGTGTGTGTGTGTGTGTGTGTGTGTGTGTGTGTGCGCGCGCGCGTAAGTATGGATTTTAGTGTCTGTGTTTGTCCCTCACTTGATAGTTAGTGTTTGTTTGTTTCTTTACGTTCCAGTAGCCTGGCGGTTCGGCAAAAGACAACCGATGGAATAAGTGCTAGACTTAAAATAACTAATGGGGTCGATTTGTTCAACTGAGCCTTTCGTGGCGGCACCCCCACAAGGCCGCAGTCGAATGACTAAAGGAAGTAAGAGATAAACGACACATAGACTCAATGCGCGCACACATATACATAATTACAAAATCGTTTTGATTTTTTAAATTTTATTCTTTACCCATTTTCTTTAAATTTCTCATCCTTCTTCTCTCCTTTCCGGTTTCTGCATTTATAATTTCTTCTAATTATTATTATTATTATTATTATTATTATTATTATTATTATTATTATTATTATTATTATTATCATTATTATTATTTCATATGTGCATCATATTTCAGTTCTGAGATAACAGCGTTACTCGTTGAAGGGGAAGTAATTCATTTCCATCACCAAAATTTTCATCGCCATTTCCCACCCTTTTCTCTTCTCCCCGGCTGGGACGGAAACGGAAGTGGAAATAGGGAGTGTTTCTCAATATAGAATCTTTACTGATTAACCTGGACGGAAATGATCGAAACCTGATACTTGAAGTTACCTCCGTGTGTAATGTGTTGCGTGTATTGCTCTCTCTCTCTCTTTCTCTCTCTCTCTCTTTCTCTCTCTCTCACACACACACATGTACACGCACGCATGCGCATGCACGCGCACGCACACGCACGCACATAAACTTATGTATGTGTGTATGTGTATATGTTTACATATTTATATGTAGTCAGATGCACACATATACACGCACACACGTATATGTGAATATACATGATACACACACACATATACGAGAGGGCGGTGAAAAATTCATGGCTGTAAGAGTAACCCGAAATGCCTGGTTGGAGGGCCAACCTTTCGAGTTCTTTTATAGGGTTTAGAAAAACTGAAGGACTGCAGTAATAATAGTGTGAGTCTGAGAGGGGGAAAATGTTCAATAAATCAATTAACTGATCTTCCTGTATTTTCTTTTACCCAAAGACAGGAACTTTTCAGCGATCCCACGTATATATATCTCACCTTCTTCCTAGCTCTCCTGTGTAACCCCTCTGTCCGGCATTCGCCATGATAGATTGCTAGCCACTACACATTCTTTATTTTCTCTCCTTATTTCTTTCTGTGTTCCTTTCTGTGGAAGAGCGTAGGCTCGAAACGTTAAAGGCTTTTACACTTCCCGAGCGTTAAACAAATACATCTGTTTGTTGTCTACACTACCTGTCTTCGTCTTTTTTTTTTGTGAATTCTCCCCTATATATATATATATATATATATATATATATACAGAGAGAGAGAGAGAGGGAGAGTGAGAGAAAGAGAGAGAGAGAGAGAGAGAGAGAGAGAGAGAGAGACAGACAGACAGACAGAGACATAAAGAGAGAGATGCAGCACAGAATTTTGTCAGTGAACAGGTCGCGGTCTCAAAGCGACGAAAATATTTTGGCAAATTAAATTTAAATGTTGAAGTGAATCTAACGGTTTTTGTGTGTTTCTTAAATGGCTTATAAACACCTTCCACGCTGAAATTGTTTTCGTTCCAGTACACGATCTCGGATCAGGTCACTTGCTATGCAAGTACACCTCCGTAGCTGTATTTGAGAAAGAAGATTGATTAGAAATTCTCTTACAATATAGAGATTTGGACATAGAAGTGCTCAAGCGTAACCTGGGAAGAAAGATATAAATATGTAATGTGAAAAAACAAAAGACCTGGTAATTCAATCCGCAAACATGACTCCAATAAGAGATGGATTTATTTTTAATCTATCAAGCGCAATTGTCCTTTAAGTCCATCTCAAATCGGAGTCATGTTTGCGGATTGAATTACCAGGTCTTTTGTATCTTCACATTACATTACACACACACACACACACACACACACACACACACACACACACACACACACACACACACACACACACGCACACACATATATATATATATATACAGGGGCTGGATAAAATAATAGAAACGCCTTAAAATTTCAAACAAATTTATTTTAATATGGGGTAGGACCGCCTTTGCCAGTAATTGCAGCTTGAATAAAACAGACTCCAGTTCTTGTGACGATAGTGGACGATATCGACTTGTTTTTCTAAAATGCACCATAAATGTTCAATAATATTGAGATTTGGGGACTGTGGTGGCCAGATAAGATTTACAATTTCACTAGAATGTTACTCGTGCCATTCAGTAACAACTTTAGCTGTGTGAATTGGTGCATTATCAAATAATCCTTTCTACTATAGGCACAAGGCCTGAAATTTTGTGGGGGAAGTGATGAGTCAATTACATCAACCCTAGTGCTTCACTGGTATTTGATTTATCGACCCCTAAAAGAAAAAAGACAAAGTCGACGGGTGAAATACCGCTAAGCATTTCGTCCAACGTGTTAACGATTCTGCCAACTCATCACGTTTTTAAAATAACTCTTTCTACTATAAGCACAAGGCCTGAAATTTTGTGGATGCGGCTTTAGTGGAAAGGATTACTTTTATAATGTATTGCTTACCAGGAATCTTAAATTAATATAGAAATCCTGAGGGGAGCCTTCGAATGACGGAACAATTATTAACCAAAGGGGATCAACACCCTTTTGCGTGACTTCAAACTTACTAACTTAAATGGTCGCATTTTCGCAAGAATGTGTCCATATGTTCGGCAACTAGCAGAATCTCTCTGCGTCTCACCAATAAGCTATTTAAGGAGCAAATACAGTAATCCCTCGACTATCTCGGGTGTTACGTTCCTAAACCTCCCACAGAAATTGTTATTGTTGTGTGTGTTGGCACTCCGTCGCTTATAACGTCGAGGGTTCCAGTTGATCCGATCAACGGAACAGCCTGCTCGTGAAATTAACGTGCAAGTGGCTGAGCACTCCACAGACACGTGTACCCTTAACGTAGTTCTCGGGGATATTCAGCGTGACACAGTGTGATAACGCTGACCCTTTGAAATACAGGTACAACAGAAACAGGAAGAAAGAATGAGAGAAAGTTGTGGTGAAAGAATACAGCAGGGTTCGCCACCATCCGCTGCCGGAGCCTCGTGGAGCTTTAGGTGTTTTCGCTCAATAAACACTCGAAACCGCGATCCTATGACCGCGAGTCCGCTGCCCTAACCACTGGGCCATTGCGCCTCCACTACCCACAGAAATAATTAAAATCTAAAAAAATATAAATACCTATCGGCCGCAGAAACCCGGATGTACTTAGAAATCCACGACATAAATTTACATATATTAGCCAGAAAAATCTGTGACGTACCGAGTGCGCGATAGGTGAACCACGATGTACCGAGTGCGCGATAAGTGAACCACGATATGGCGAAGGATTACTGTATTAATTTATGCCTCCAAATACAAAAGTATTCAAGATCTCTGATTCAGTTGTTCATTATAGTATTTTTGTTTTTGTTTTATGGCTCCGTCGAAGAAGAAGCAGCACTCATCCCTACGTGCTTTTTATTCCAGAATCCCTGATATTGGTGAAAAAAGTACAAATCTTAAGAATCTATGAACGATCGATTTATTCCCAGACGGACAATCTAGTTCTCTCACTTGACACAGAAAAGACTCCGCGGAAGTCACCTAAGAATCGGACGAGTGTCTTCCACCAATAATATTTGTCTTTGTCCAATAATATTTGTCTTTGACAAATGTATGTTCCAAAAGAAACGGTAGACCGGCTCTTAACATAAACTCTGGTACGTTTGCATTTCCACAAAATTTATTGAAAATTAACTGAAGAGATCTACCAGAATTGACCCCCAAATTCTACCTATGCAAGACAATAACATGAAACCGAAATAATTTGTATCAGTAAAGATAGGTATATACAATAAATTTGTCCCAGAGACGGGGGGAAAGGAGGGGAGGGGAAGAGGGGAAGAGGGGAAGAGGGGAAGAGGGAGAGGTAAGGTGGAGAGGAAGGTCGATGTCCTTAAAAATATAATTTAGAGAGGCAGGAATATTCTGATGAAATCCAGAGCGAAGATCTGAAATAGAGTAAATAAATAACTTTCACACCGAAACACCCTTTTACAAGAAAACAAAAGACAAACAAAAGACAAACAACAACCAAAAATATCACTGAAGTCATTCTAAAAAATTGATTATAAAATTGGTTCCTCGAAAAACAGAGCAGAAAAATAAACGACGGCTGTCGAAAAGATAAAAACCAACATGTAAGTTTTGCACAGCTTTGAACAAGAGACGCTTCAGTGAATGAAAAATTCGAGCCATTGTTTGAAAGAAGTTGTTGACTTTCTATAGACCTTACGGCATAGTTGTAAGTGGGAGACTCCCAAATAATCTGAATGAGGTCATAATATGTCCTATCAATAAGGGAGAACGAGGAACAGCTGTTTGGAATTACAGGCCTATTTGACGCCATATGTCAGCATGAAACAAGTCATAAAACGAATTCATCAGAGAGGAACTATTTGCGATTTTAGAAGAAAACGACTTTCTAAGTGATACTCCGTCCGAGTTTAAACTACCACACGCAGTCTCTACAACATTAAAACGAGGAACTGAAACAGCTGGTCAACCAGTTAAACGTTAATGTGCTATAGCTCAACGGTGCGTAGGCATTCGATAAAGTAGTAATGCAATGTTACAAGTTAGCTGGTCTCAGTTGGAAATTTAGAAGAGATATTTTAGGAGATAGAAACAGAATTGTCGACACGTTTTCAAGATATCCAATAATTATGAATGAAATAACTCGAGGAAAACAGTTTTGAACTCATAACTACTTGCGAAATCTTCTCTCAGGCATGTTATTAATTATACAAACTTCCGATAGTATTAGCCATACTGATTATATCAAAATATCATAAGGAATCCACGATCCTGATGCTGTAGAATTCTCCACGAAGGAGTTAAAGTCATATAAATGAGTTGAAAAATTTCCACAAATGCTTGAAAGGTTTCCACCTGCTCCCTATTAGCCTCTAGCACAATACAACCATTCTCTCTTTTACTCTCTTTTACTTGTTTCAGTCATTTGACTGCGGCCATGCTGAAGCACCACCTTTGGTCGAGAAAATCGACCCCAGGACTTATTCTTTGTAAGCCTAGTACTTATTATATCGTTCTCTTTTTGCCGAACAGTTAAGTTACGGGGACGTAAACACACCAGCGTCGGTTGTCAAGCGATGGTGGGGGGACAAACACGGAACACACACACACACACACACACACACACACACACACACACACACACACATATATATATATATATATATATATATATATATATATATATATATATATATATATATATACGACGGGATTCTTTCAGTTTCCGTCTACCAAATCCACTCACAAGGCTTTGGTCGGTCCGAGGCTATAGTAGAAGACACTTTTCTAAGGTGCCACGCAGTGGGACTGAACCCGGAACCATGTGGTTGGTAAGCAAGCTACTTACCACACAGCCACTCCTGCGCCAGTACACACGAAAGCAAAACAGACTACAACCCTAGATATGTGAGACGTGCCAGACCAGAGTATTAAAGTTACGAATGAGATATCGTTATATGCAAATAGTAAAATTGGTCTAGAAAGAGTCCGAAAGCATTTAAAAGATAAAAAGAAACCATTTTGATCTTTTGGAAATCATTTGTTTTCAGTTATCCGGATTATTGTTCTCAAGTATTGTCACATTAGAGTTTCATAGACTCCTGAGCGCCAAACAATTAAATGCTTCTGTATTAACTTAACCTGAGGTAGTACATGAATTAGAAAGACGTTACAATATTACACCTTGAAGTGTAAAAAAAAGCGGTGTATAAAGTCATATATATAACTAGGAAACCTTGGAAGGTCTGGCACACGTTTTTGTTAATGGGAGCTATGAAAATTTCAAAGTGACGAAAATATTTTGACACAAATGAAGTTTTAATGTTGAAGTGAAACTAACATTTTTTGTGTGTTCTTGAATGGTTTACAAACATCTTCCACACTGCAATTGTTTTTGTTTCAGCACACAATCTCAGATCAAGTCACTTGCTACGCAAGTACCTCTCCCTAATTTTTTAAAATCACTGTGGAGAAATGCCAACATTGTACTTCTCAGGCTCTCCAGTATTTTAATTTCTAAACAGAAACAATCGGAGGCAGGGAGTGGGGTTGTAAAAAAAATTCATAATTTCTCAAATTTTCTTTTTTATAACATATAAATATGTTGTTGTTGGCACTCCGTCGCTTACGACGTCGAGGGTTCCAGTTGATCCGATCAACGGGACAGCCTGCTCGTGAAATTAACGTGCAAGTGGCTGAGCACTCAACAGACACGTGTACCCTTAACGTAGTTCTCGGGGATATTCAGCGTGACACAGTGTGACAAGGCTGACCCTTTGAATTACAGGTACAACAGAAACAGGAAGCAAGAGTGAGAGAAAGTTGTGGTGGAAGAGTACAGCAGGTTTCACCACCATCCCCTGCCGGAGCCTCGTGGAGCTTTAAGTGTTTTCGCTCAATAAACACACACAACGCCCGGCCTGGGAATCGAAACCACGATCCTATGACCGCGAGTCCGCTGCCCTAACCACTGGGCCATTGCGCTTCCCCACAACATCTAAGTATATTAATGGAGAAAAAAAATACTGAAAAATATCAATACATGCGAGAGTGATAAAGAAACGAGGAGAGTTGTCTTTGGATGTACTAGATGCAACAGCCAAATCGCCCTTAAATCACTTTTCCCTCACTTTGAAATCGCGACCTGTTCACTGAGAGAACTTCACAAAAGTGATACAGGACGAAGTTTTGTCAGTGAACAGCACACGCACACGCATACACTCATTGCCTTTCATTTGTGTGTATGTGTATCTATGTGTGTGCGCGAGTGTGTATTAGTGTTTGTGTGTGTGTGTGTGTGTGTAACTGTTGAAGTTGTGTTTGGAAACTGTGAATAAGGTACAAGTTTCGAGTACTTGTCTTTTAGTTTTTTTTTCTCTTCGTCTTCTAATAGTAATTACCCAACTTTCTAGGCTCCTCTCACAGCTATCCCACGTTTAGAATTATACGTCTATTTAAAAAAAAATTAATTTACTAAGTAAAGTTTTTACATTACGTATTCATTACTAGCGAATTAAAACTTAAAAGACAAAGTGAGAGACTTTGCAAATGAAAATGGACTACTCCGCAGTGAATGCAATGAATATTTAAATTTGTGAGGATTTGGACGCAGTGAATATTTAAATTTGTGAGAAATTGGAATTAAAAAAATTCAATAAACTTGAGAAATCGAAATTATAGGAAATTTCTTCATCAAAAGTACCTCTGACGTATCTTAGGAGTCACGTGGGAATGTTTCATACCAGATACAGAGGTTTTGCGCATGGCACGCTTCAGCTCAATTGAACAACATGTTATCTTGGCTCAAATGAGATGGACTGGCCATGTTATTAGAATGAAAGTCGAGCGTTTGCCAAAGCGTCTTTTTTATGGTGAGCTCAACTCTGGTAAGCGACCACAACATAAGCCGAGGAAAAGATATAAAGACTGTGTGAAGGAAAACATGAAAAAACTAGATATGAACAAAAGTGATTGGGAAAGGGATGCTCTAGATCGGAACAAGTGTAGAAGTGCTGTTAGGACTAGTTGCAATGCCTGGGAAGAAAAGTTGATTCAGCACTCTGAACTTAAAAGGGCCTGTCGCAAAGGAACAATTTAAACTGTAATCAACAGTGAATATTGGATATGTATTACATGCGATCGTGTTCTGTTGTCAAAAGCAGGAGATGTGAATCATAGGAAGTCACATGAAAATCGTAATGCACAGACAAATAATGACCTTGGACACCAACCGCCTCCTACGACTTGTGTCATAGGTAAAAAAACTTGTAAGACACTATCTGGACTTAAAAGACATATGCTAGTTCACAAAAACCATTCCTTCAGAATCAGATTCCAAAGGGCAAAGATATAGAAGAAACTTGAATGAAATCTGTCACTTGTGTTTTAAAACCTGTCAGTCAGCAGCTGGTCTTAAAAGTGATCTAAAGGCTCATCAACGGAGTGATTATGCTGTGTGGTGTAGTGTGTGTGTTGATTGGACGGCTGTCATCTGTCAAGATGAAGCAATTACCAAATATATATATATATATATATATATATATATATATATATATATATATATATAATAAATGAGTATATGCATATATACGTACATGTATTATATATATATATATATATATATATATATATATATATATATATATATATATATATATATATATATATATATATATATATAATAAATGAGTATATGCATATATACGTACATGTATGTACATGCCTACATCTACCTGTATATATAGATGCATATCTGGGTACAGGACATTGCAAACAAAACGTAGACAAAATGATAAACAGAGTACAGAAAACACACAGGCCACATAGAGAACATTTCCTTCATCAGCTGCCACCATTCTAACACTGGCATTTCGAAGAGTTAGGGCAGGACGCATATATATATATATATATATATATATATATAAAAGCAGAATTTAGGTTAGTTGAAATACGTTTGTCATATATTTCAACTGCTAAAGGCACATACACTGCAGTTACCGTGGAGAAAAAAATTTCTCTTATGGTAAAAAGGTGTGGAAACGCCCAGTTTGCTCAGTGTCGCCATCTCTCTTCTGTATCACCTGTGAGACTTTTGTATTATCTGCATAATTTGTGACCGTGGCTCTCTCTGTGGCTGAGAGCATATCCGAGAGGAACATTATGATCGGTAGTGGTCCCAGAACAGTGCCTTGCGAAACACCGTTCACTGTCTGTGCATCACTGAAGCTGGCCACATTGACTATTACCACCTGACTTCTATCCTTCAGAAAGTCATGCAACCATTCTCCCAATTTCCCGACTATTTGGTCACATTCTTACGAAAATGCGACCAGCAAGATATTTGAGTTAGAAAGTTCGAAGTCATCCAAAAGGGTGTTGATCCATGTTAGCGTTGATATGTGGGTTCGATTCTACCTGGATTTAGCTCATCATTTTTCGGCCAGTTGTTTAGATAAATGTCACTTTAAATTGGAGTATATATATTATTATTATTCTGATATATTATCTAGTTATTATTGTATAAAGAAGATTTTTGTAGTCGCTTTTCTCCGCAACTTATCAAGCCTCCGGTTTGTTTCCAAATATTATATGGAGTACTAGACAGTTAAGTATCTAAAAATAAGATTTGACTGAAATTTATGGGTGAGTGTTCTGGTTCAATCGGATGTGCAAGGAGCCATAATAGCGTTGGTATGTAGGTTCGATTCTAACCGGAGTTAGCTCATCATTTTTCGGCCAATTGTTTAGATAAATGTCGCTTTAAATCGGAGTATATATATTATCATTATGAGATATTATTGTATAGTTATTATATATATATATATAATGCAATATTACCAATCTGTTTCACACTGGGTATTAGATATTCGGATATCAGATAGCAGGTTGGTTAACTAGTATCACGTACTCTTCAGAGACAGTAGGTATAGAAAGAATCTATTGTCTTTTTAAACGAATATATATATATATATATATATATGGGCATATATACGTGTATCTATATTGTTCTTATGTTGTTTACTTATTTGAACATTAAAGCTCTGTAGCATCCAGTTATTTACTTCGTCATATTTGCACTTGATTCGGTCCTGTTATGAAGCGAAGCAAATGGTTTTACCTGTAAAATAACACCGTATTTTTTTTTCCGGTTTACAAATCAAATTTTGCAGACGAAAATTTGCTGCCAAAATAAGGTTGGTCGAAGTCTGCACCAAGACAACTTTGAAGAACCAAATTTTCCATGTGAAATACAGCAGAATTTTGGAAAAATGGTGACGATGTTTGAATACTTACACTACAGTTTACACGATACAGTACGTCGAATTGTATGCCGGAAAATACGGTATTCAAATTACATCAACTCAAGATTTTAATATATATTGAGTAATTTATCAGAAGGTCAACTTAGTTTTATTACCTAACATACCCAGTCTCTCTTATACTCGCACTCACTTTCAATTCATATGTGTGTTGCCATGTTCTTATGTGTGTATGTTAGCTTTTGTACGTATTTATGTTATATATGCCAATAATAAAATGGTTGACGTCCGGGGCGAGGTTTGAGCTTAATAGTGAAATGAAAACCAATGCACGTAAAGTAAACAACATTAGTTAAGCTAAGTGTTTATCTAATTCATGCTATTGACAGTAAAATTTGGGTTGTAGTAGTAGTAGTAATAGTTCTAGATGTTTCATTTTATTCCTGTGACAATCGTGGGAGCCATCTGGACCCTTTAGATCGCAAACAAAAGGACCCTTAAACTCTATTGCCCACCACTTAATTATCAATATAGTTCTTGAAAATGGCCGTTCGGTCGTAACTTGTTTTATAATTTTACTTACAACCAGCGAAATATTGAACCTCTGTGCTATCTCTCGACTTGCAGAAAGCAATAGCTACATCCTAGAGTTTGAAAAAGCAAAGAGCGGTACCTGTTAGATAATGTAGATTTAGAAAACACTATATATATATATATATATATATATACACACACACACACACACACACACACACACACACACACACACACACACACACACACACACACACATATATATATATATATATATATATATATATATATATATATATATACATACATACATATACGTGTGTGTGTATGTATGTATATATATATGTAAATAAGATGCAATGGTTTTAGTGCTAACTAAGGTTGACTTGGTACTAAATAAGAACAGCCGCAGCAGCAAAACAGAGGAGAATAATAATAATAATAATAATAATAATAATAATATTAAGAAGAAGAAGAAGAAGAGCAACAACACTACTCTCATTGGTTAACCAACTCCAGTCAGTTTGTATCCTGTCTTTGAAGATGTTCATAAGTCTAGTACTCGCCCAATAAAAAAAAAAGGAAAAACATGTATGGCTTCACGTAGGAGTTCTATATTTCACGAAATATTATTAGCAAAGTCGGTAGTGCGTCAGACAAAAATGCCTTGTGGCATTTAATTACGTCCCTTACGGTCTCGAATTCGAATCCCGCTGAAGTTAACCTTGTATTATTCTTCTGGGAGTGATTTATTAAGTATATAAAATCTGGGTTAAAAACCTAGGGTTGGTCATATCGTCTGTTCCTTCGTCTGAATGTGTGGTCTTATATTCAGGAATCGCTATTTAAACGAGTTTTTCTCCAATGTCGATACAGTGTACCTGTCATGTACTAATTGTATGCCGCAGTGTTGCACCTAGGAATCTGACATTTAGCATAGGGTCACGTGTTTTCGAGGAAAAACTCATAATCTACGTGAACGTATTTTGAAAGTCGTGTTTTTTTAGTTGCAGACATAAAAGTTGAGAATTATGTATACTGCTAAGTACTTCAAGACACAGTGAAAAAGATACTGATTAAGAAAATAATTAATTGGGTGTAATTACGTAAATTAATACAGTGTTTTGAAAAAAGAGCGTAATTTCCAATAAAATAAAGAAAAGATAAAAGACAAATATAGAGCCTAAAAAAATGAGTTCATTATATTTTAGACTTTATAGTTGTTTATTTTGTTGCGCATTTTTAAGTTCAACTTGAACGCTCTTCTAGAGAACTTAGATCCTACAAATGTCAGTGAGTCGACAAAACACGGACGAAACGAAAATTGCCAGCATATTTTTAAAAGAACTTTGTCCAATACAGGGAATATACAGGGTGCGGCCCAGAAGTAGGTTTACGGTTATCACGTAGGCACTTTAAATTTCTTTTAAAACATTTTATTACATTTAAATTTCTATCTTACAAACTGAAAAGGGAGCTTGACAAAATTAACTAAATTAGCATAGAATAATGGTTTCATATTTTTTCCATAATTAAAATCTAATCTGTTAATATATGTATGCGAAAGAGATAGCTGAATAATTGTAAACTTACTTTTGGGCCACCCTGTATATTTTAGAAAGCTGTAAACCCGGAAGAGGCCGGGTATGGATGCTAGTAATAATAATAATAATGCTTTATGATTGACACAAGTACTGATATTTGTGGGTGACGTGAGGTGTGGGGGGGGGGGGAGGAGGTTAGTTCATTACATCGAGTCCAATGCTCAACTGGTACTTATTTCATCGACCCCGAAAAGTTGAAAGGTAAAATTGATATCGGTAGAATTTTAATGCAGAACGAAATGCCTCCAAACACTTTGTTCAGTGTGCTAACAGTTCTTCCAGCTTGTTGCCTTAATGATGATGATGATGATGATGATGATAGTGATGATGATGATGAGGAGGAGGAGGAGGAGGAGGAGGAGGAAGAAGAGGAGGAGGAGGAGGAGGAGGAGGAGGAGGAGGATTTAATTGTCACTGCATCTGATGAAGGAGATATTACAGGGACAGTCTAGAATTCGTAGCGCCTTACATAACATGAAGAGGCAACAGGAGGAGTAAGATGAGAGAAAAGTGTGTGTGTGTGTGTGTGTGTGTGTGTGTGTGTGTGTGTGGCCAATTCATATGTTGAACCGTTAATCCTTAATCCCTCCACATTTTTTCTCTCCCCGTTTTGTTTTTCCCTCTCAATCCTTTTTGTCAAAAGGCGTAGGCTCGAAACGTCAAAGACTTTTCCATTCTTTCCGAACGTTAACCTAATACATCTGCTTGTTGTTCCTTCACCTGTCTTCTCTCTTCGTGTTTTGTTTTCTGTAAATATGAACTATATATGTACAGGGTGCGCAAGATATTTGAGGACAGATTTATGTTTATAAAGAACATATATAATAACAGATACTAACTTCATTTATCAAAAAATGCTGAGGACAAAAATAAACCTTTTCTATAATATTCAAAAAAGCCACATTCAGCTTCAACAACTGCTTCTGTACGAGATCTAAATCATCTACATGTTCGAATCAAGTGGTCCTGGTTCATTTTGGATATTACTCTGACTATGGCAGCTGTCAAAGAATCTTTGGTGTTATGGGCGTGTTCATTGACCTCTCTCTCAACAACGCTTCACATGTAATAGTCCAATGGATTGAGATCTGAGGAATTAAGAGGCCAAATGTTAGGGGTTATGTGATCATGAAAATTTTCAGCCATCCATTCCTGTGTTACTAGAGCCATGTGTGACAGTGCAGAGTCTTACTAAAACACATATGGCCTTCCATTGCATACACTGTCTATCCAGAGCTTAACAATTATTTCCAGGGCCTCAATGTAGGCGGAAGTGTTAACTCTGAGGCCTGGTGGAAAGAAGTAAGGAGGCATCACATGTCCTTCATTGCTGACAACCCCTAAAACCATGAGAGTTGCAGGAAATTTTGTATGCATAGCACTTGGAACTTCAGAAGGGTATGCACATAACCATCTGTCATTTCTTTTGTTAACTTTTTGATCTTGGTCGAAGTTTTTCTCGTTTGAGAAAAAAACCAAATCAAACCATTTCCTGTTGGGTTTTTCAGTATGTTTAAGAGCCTAAAAGATCTGATGTGATTTTTTTTTGCTTTTTCTGACAAACTGACCTTTCCTCATCATGTAAGACTTATATCTGATGTCTTCGTGGACAACATTTCTGATACATGGAGATCTTTCGCAATTAACCTCATGGACTTTTGGGGATTGCAATCAATGGTCTGCTGAACTTACTGGATAAATTCAGGTGTTCTGATGATTTGAGATCCTTTAGAATGCTTTTTGTGCTTCGATACTGGTGATACCTTTCCATCTTCAGTCTCTGGCTCCTTACAAACTTTGAAGACGAAAGATCTAGAAACTTTTATAAATCGAGCTATTTCTAAACCGTTATTTTCAGCCTTTATAACAACAATAACAGCATACCTCTTCATGGCTGAAGATCTGCCATTATTATTTTCTGAAACAAAGATTATACAGAGTTAGCAAAAAATGCAGCAATGGCCCCAAAAAGGTGTGTCCTCGAATACCTTAAACCTTACGCACCCTGTATATACCCTGCATCAGGAGAGCAGCATCAATTTGTCCAGATATTGTTTGGTATGGGATCTTTTTCTTCTTTGATTTATTTTGTGGGTAATGCTAAATAAGTGGAGGCGCAATGGCCCAGTGGTTAGGGCAGCGGACTCGCGGTCATAGGATCGCGGTTTCGATTCCCAGACCGAGCGTTGTGAGCGTTTATTGAGCGAAAACACCTAAAGCTCCACGAGGCTCCGGCAGGGGATGGTGGCGAACCCTGTTGTACTCTTTCACCACAACTTTCTCTCACTCTTACTTCCTGTTTCTGTTGTACCTGTAATTCAAAGGGTCAGCCTTGTCACACACTGTGTCACGCTGAATATCCCCGAGAACTACGTTAAGGGTACACGTGTCTGTGGAGTGCTCAGCCGCTTGCACGTTAATTTCACGAGCAGGCTGTCCCGTTGATCGGATCAACTGGAACCCTCGACGTCGTAAGTGACGGAGTGCCAACAACAACAACAATGCTAAATAAAGCAATATAATATTGATTTCAAATTTTGGCACAAGGCCAGAAATTTCGTGTGTATGTGTGTGGGGAGAAGGTTGATTATCTCGGCCTTAGTGCTCAACTAGTACATATTTTATCGACCTCGAAATGGTGTAAGGCAAAGTGGATCTCAGCAGAATTTGAAAGAGCAGTATGATATTGACAACAGTAATAACAACAACAATTATAATAACTTGAAGAAACCAGAAGTACTATTATCTCCATTTAAAATACCAAATTCAACACAGAATGCATTGAAAGATTTAACATGTACTCAAAATAAAATTTCGTAAACATGCGAAAAAGACTTCATGTAACTAATAAGATTTTCTCTGCCCACGACATCGATATAGAAATAATTCAGGAAACATTCTTTCTAGCGTAAACCAGAAAACTCACCACTCTGCATGGTAGCCAAATAAACTAAAGATACCCCATCTATGACAGGGGTGGTCATATGACATACGTTAAAAAAGAAAAAAAAATTACACTTAATGTATAAATGTCAGAAATGATATTGGTAAACTAATCGGAAACGGCACTGCACTCGAAATGCAAGCTTTCAAAATAAAAAATTAGCAACGCAAACCATATTAATATATTAAACATATACATGTCGACCCCCGCCCCACCGTCCTCACCAACCGTCCCTTCAGATTACACGCCTCGGCTACAGCACTTTAACATACGCACAAACACCATCATCAGGGGACCTTTCAATGCGCACACAACAACTCCTGGCTTCCTAGACAACAAGAGAAGTGATGTAATATCTTCTGAACTCGGCTGCCTTTGCTTTTCAAACAATCCACACCAACACACACACACACACACCCACACCCACACACACACACACACACACACACACACACACACACACATATACACACATACACGCACGTACACACACGCATGCACGCACACACCTACACCACAGGAACATCCTCCAACACACATACCTCACCAAGCCGACTGTAACAACCCTTCCCCCCTGACATCTCCTTCTGCACCTCACCCCTAGCTTACTACCACAACCACATGGCAAACATTTCCCCATATTTCCTCGGACCACCTACCAATTATCATCACAACACACTCCTACATCAATGAAGCAACCAAAAACACTTTTACGAACTTCAAAAAGCGCAACGGAATGAGTTCCACCAAGAAACAGAATCAAGGAGAATTTTTCTTTTTTGTTTTTGCTTTTGTTTTTAGCAAGTACTCTGCAGTATATACACGCAGTATATACCCGCAGCAAAATAATTATAAACGCATCAAAAACACATCCCCAATTACACACTAACCTCGTAAAAAGCAGAGATAACCTCAAATACACGATACACCAAAAAGCCACACATCCCGACCGATATAAAACTCAGCATTAGACAACTAAACAAGGAAATAGCCAAAAAAAAAAAAAAAAAGAAAAGATATCTATAGGCGTAGGAGTGGCTGTGTGGTAAGTAGCTAGCTTACCAACCACATGGTTCCGGGTTCAGTCCCACTGCGTGACATCTTGGGCAAGTGTCTTCTACTATAGCCTCGGGCCGACCAAAGCCTTGTGAGTGGATTTGGTAGACGGAAACTGAAAGAAGCCTGTCGTATATATGTATATGTCTGTGTGTGTGTGTGTGTTTGAGTGTCCCTCTAGCATTGCTTGACAACCGATGCTGGTGTGTTTAACTTAGCGGTTCGGCAAAAGAGACCGATAGAATAAGTACTAGGCTTACAAAGAATAAGTCCCAGGGTCGATTTGCTCGACTAAAGACG
>NC_142936.1:85306863-85311863 GCF_046866305.1 Octopus bimaculoides | reverse complement strand
GCACAAGGCCGGAAAATTTGGGGAACGAAGCCAGTCGATTAGATCGACACCAGTACCCAACCCACCAGTACGCAACCAACCAGTACCCAACCCACCAGTACGCAACCCACCAGTACGCAACCGCCTTCATTCTACCAAATAATACCAACTCTGTACAAACTTCTTCAAGAGTCAGTGGAAATCAATCAACAATGAAGATAAACTGGCCTTAAACATTGTGACTGAAAGACGATGCTATAAAACTAAGAGAAGTTCTGTCAATAATGCAATTTCATTAAGTATTATCCAATAAGAAAGTTCAATTATGTACAAAGAACTAACCATAGCCGTAGGAAAATATCCTCGTGCAACGAAGAAGAAGAAGCATCTCCGATAGTTTAAATGAGCAAATCAGTGGAAGAGCGCGGAATCTTGTTAAGAATATCACTTAGTATCGAAAATAACAAAAAAAAAAAAAAAATACTTCCTTGAAAATGAGGGAAATAAAGGAGACCCGGGTTGTAAATAACGCAGAAAAGAATTAACCCTTAAGTGTTCTACAGAATCATTGTCGTTGATCCGATCAACGGAACAGCCTGCTCGTGAAATTAACGTGCAAGTGGCTGAGCACTCCTCAGACACGTGTACCCTTAACGTTGTTCTCGGGGATATTCAGCGTGATACAGTGTGACAAGGCTGACCCTTTGAATTACAGGCATAACAGAAACAGGAAGTAAGAGTGAGAGAAAGTTGTGGTGAAAGAGTACAGCAGGGTTCGCCACCATCCCCTGCCGGAGCCTCGTGGAGCTTTAGGTGTTTTCGCTCAATAAACACTCACAACGCCCGGTCTGAGAATCGAAACCGCGATCCTATGACCACGAGTCCGTTGCTCTAACCACTGGGCCATTGCGCCTCCACCCAGAATCATTAAAGAGAAAATAACCTGTCTGCTGTACAAAATGAGACAATTCTTGGAAGGAAGGGAGATCACTCTATGTAGATCCTTACAAAATAAGTTAAATGCTGAATAAAGAGTTCACTAGAAGCTTCGCCGTCATCCCGCGGTTTCAAGTTTCAAGTGCTTTACTGTCAATCCTCTAATATTGGATATTGCTGGCATTGTGTCAAAATTTGAAACCACTATAACTATCTTAAGCAAGGCGGCGAGCTGGCAGAATCGTTAGCACGCCGGGCAAAATGCTTAGCGACATTTCGTCGGTCTTTATGCTCTGAGTTCTAATTCTGCCGAGGTCGACTTTGTCTTTTCACTCCTTTCGGGGTCGATCAAATACGTATCATTTGAACACTGGGTTCGATGTAATCGACTTTACCTCTTCTCTGAAAATGCTGGCCTTGTGCCAAAATTTGAAGCCGATATTAATTCTGATTGCTGCACCGTTTCATTTGCATGGTAAGAAAATTGCCAAAACATGTCTGTTTTTGCCATGAATATTCTTAGATCTTGAGAACAATCGCAACGTAAGCAGAATAGGTCATGCTTATTCACTGAAAACGTTTTGTTCTCACTCACTTGAATATTACTTTAAACTATGGTTGCCAAACACTGCCATTCTCATTACTGAATTGGAAGCAATCCAGAGGACTTAACAAAAAAACGATTGCATGAATCAGAGGAGTTTTTTTCTTTTCTATCTTCTTTTACATGTTTCAGTCATTAAATTACGGCCAGGCTGGGGCACCGACTTGAAGAATTTTAGTCGAACGAATTCACCCAAGTACATTTTTGATTTTTTGGTTCTTGGTAATTATTTTTTTTTTTTTTTGGTAAGCTTGGTCATTATTCTACCGGTCCGTCTTTTGATGAACTGCTCAGTTACGGGGACCTAAAAACACCAATGCCGGTTGTCAAGTAGAAGTGGGAGGGGAAAACAAACACACACACACACACACACACGAGGAGTTTCTTTCAATTTCCGCTATAGAGTTCAGCACTAAGCTTTGGTCGGCTCGACGCTATTTTAGAAGACATTTGCCCAAGGTGCCACACACTGGAACTGAACCGATTACATTGGGTTTATTTTTCAAAATGTCTCAGCTGTGGCGCGCCAAATTCCGGAAACAATTCTGCAGAGAATAATTCATTGCAGTATATGTTGCCGGCTGGAGAACATAATTATTTAAATTATTATTTATATATAGAGAGTGCTAAATTGAATATTAATTCAATTTAAAACCAAGTGGCCTAGCATATAAAAAATCTGAAAATTCAGAAAAATTGTATTACATGTGTATAAGAAGGGATGACCACTAAGTTTTCCAGGTTGATTATTACACCGTTTCCTTGCATTATGTGATCTAGTTGTGTTTTCCCAGACGATGTGTAAATATTGCTTCCTAAGTTCAAATCCTCGGCTTTAAGAACATCTCTGTCTGTCGTGGCTTGGATTTAGTAGTAGTCACTGAGTTTATCAAGGTGTGTTGTTGCTGAAGGTAAACTGCTTTGAATGTGCAGGTGTAGTGGGATGGTGATTCTCCTACAGTTAAAATGGTTGCCCTTTTAAAGGGATTGGTATTTGATTTCTTTGTACTGTATATATTTCTCTTATTTCAGTTTTACGTGTTTAATTTGATTTTCTTGAGAATGCACGAACTCTTTGTATAACTATTAACTTTTCTCAGATCAAATTAAAACTGTTCCTGTCTCGTAACTTCGGTTTGTAAGTGTTCTCTTCTCAAGTCATTCGTCTCCACAGAATAGAAGCCTTTGGAATTGTATTATGATCCATCTCTATTAGCTACGTCGTAAGAAAGATTCTCTGCTGCCAACATTCAGTAATCATCCAGCTGCAATATTACTCATATACTCTCTTCAAGAGAGATTTGATCTTTTACTTGTTTCAGTCATTAAGCTGCGGCCATGATTGGGCATCGCCTTGAAGTGTTTTAGCCGAACAAATCGATCCTAATCTGATTTTAAAATCCGGTGCTTATTCTATTGAATCCCTTGCCAAACCGCTAGGTTAAGGGAATGTGAACAAACCAACATCGATTATCAAATGGTGTGAGTGAGTTGGCAAACGTAAGCACAAAGGCGTATAGACATATACATGCATATTTATACGATGGGCTTCCATACAGTTTCTAATTACCAAATTCGTGAAGAAGACTTTGGACGGTTCGGGAAAGTAGGAAACACTGGCCATGAAGAGGGATTGAACCCAAAACCATGTAGCTGGAAAGCGAGGTTCTTAATCTCACAGCCATGCTTATACTAATGCAAAATTTGTCGGACACATTTTTACTCAAAAACTTCCATGTCCCTGATTTACAAACAAAACAAAACAGACAAAGTACATAATTTGAATATTAATATCAAAGTGTCAATTTTACAACAATAACAACTGCATTTTTCAGAAAGTATATACACAATTTCTAAATTCTAGTTACATTTTCGCTATCAAGTACTTTGGTCTACTGTCGTCTGCTATAACACCAAGCCGACCAATGACTTATAAGTGGATTTGGCAGACAACATCTGAAAGAAGCCTGTCGTATCTATCTATCTATCTATCTATCTATCTATCTATCTATCTATCTATCTATCTATCTATCTATCTACCTATCTATCTATCTATCTATCTATCTATCTATCTTTGCTGTTGGTCTACGAAGAAGGAGGTTGCTGTAATGCTGTTGGACGGGTGTTGTCGCTTGATTCGCAGGTTGTATCTTTGCTGTTGGTCCATGGTGAAGTAATTTATGAACAGTGCTGTGTTGAAACCTGGGCATGTTGCTGTTGGGCGGGTGTTGTCGTCTGGCGTTGTCGCTGGAACTGGCTGCGCCTCGTGTGGTCCGTGACTAGAATTTAAAAGGGCTAGAACCAAAGACCATTGCTTGATAATTTAACACACCACTAAATACTCTTGCCACAGTCAAAGAATCATACTTGAACCTGAAATAATAAGAGTTTCACCATCCTTTGTCCTGATTTTGTGCGTTTCATTTCTTTCTGTAAATTCGACTTAAAAGTTTTATACTGGACCCAAAATCATCGCTTTGATGTTGTTTACATAAATTTCTAAAGAAAGGTAATAAACATTGAACATGTTTTTTATTGTCGTCTTTTGGACATTGTAACCTCTAAATTTGGTGACCCATACCAAATTTGGTCTCCCTTGTTTCTTGAAGGCATCCTTTTATTTGTATCATTCAAGGAACCTTAGCTTTGCAACATCAACCATTTTTAAGAATTAAAATTCTGCTTTCTAAATTTGAGTCTTACTTTGAAATATAATTTAGTTCAAACCAAATTATGGTCCATGTCAAATACAGAGTCTCTTAAGACCCAGACGTCTCACACATCATTCTAGCTTTTCACAATCACTCATATGCCATTTCTTGGAATATGAGTCCATCTAAGTTCCCTTGAGAATCTCTTCCTGTTCACATAGCAGGTTAAAAGCGGTGAAATTCAAATGGGTGAAAACGTTGTAGCAATTGAACAGACGAAAGTTCGAGGCAAGTAGTTCCGTTATTGGATTCATTCAGGGCGATGATTGGTTGGTAGAATCGTAAGAGTGTCGGAAAATATGCCATGTGCTATTCAGTTACGGCTGTTTGCATTCTGATATTCTGAGTTCAAATCACGCTAGAGTTAACTTTGATTTCATCATGCCGGGGTCAGTAAGATAAGCAGAAATCAAACACTAGGCAGCGATTTAATTGATTAATCACATAATCCAGTTAGTGGAATCATGTGCGTACATGTATGTGTATGGGAATTCAAAAGAGGCATGTACGTATGTATACACACACACACACACACACACACACACACACACACACACACACACACATTTACTACACACATGACAGGCTTCCGTACGGGTTTATCTCCCAACTTCATTGTCCAGGCATTGGTCGGCCCGGGTTTATAATAGAAGGAACTTGACTAAGGTACCAGGCCGTACTGAACCCCAAACCATCATCACGCCGACATACGCGTGTCTATACATGCATACATAATGTTGTTGGCACTCCGTTGCTTACGACGTCGAGGG
>NC_142936.1:85299363-85301863 GCF_046866305.1 Octopus bimaculoides | reverse complement strand
TCAACAGAGTCTATCGTGAATATTGTCGCGCCTCCTTCTTTGAAACGGGAAGGAAGAGCTGTATTTATTGTACTTGTGGCTATAGCGAAAGAATGTGTATGGTGGACGCGTCTGAAAGGTCTAGAGACAAGGACTTTCCTCTCTGGGCAATCTCTCATCAACTTCTTCAAGTATCACCTGAGGATGAAGATGAGAGCAGAGAGGAACGTTTTGTCAAGTGAATGTTTCAAAAAAAGATGGGTGAATGTAGCAAGGATGGCACGTGTGAATGACGAAGCCACTTTTACGATAATCCTATGAACCAAAAAAAAAAAAGGGGAAAAAAGAGAGTCACTTACTGCAATGCGTTTTTCTGCATGACATTATTGCCCAAGGTTACCGTGGTCTTTTCCGTAGGATTTTCTTTCCACGTATAAACCTAATCTGTTTCCCCTTTTTTACACTATGACATTTCTGTGAAACACGATCCCTATTGATCGGCCTTTTTTTTTAACGATCCCTTTTGATCGAATTTCTACCTCCACCTTTTTTCTTTTTCTGTCCTTCTCTTCCCAAAAACGAAAAGCTCTACTTTGTATTTTGTCCCCTCTGCGTTCAGCCTAGTGTGGCCAATAAAGAAGCATGTCTATCTATCTATCTATCTATCTATCTATCTATCTATCTATCTATCTATCTATCTATCTAATATCTCCAGGGTTAATATGTCCATTATTAAACTATTTTCTTTAGTCATTGCGCGGTGATCGCTATAAGCTTTAATCTTATAAAATACTACTATTATTACTTACAGGAAATACACACACACACACATGCACACACAAACATGCACGCGCGCACGCACACAAACATACACACACATATCAAAAATTGAATCATGTGCATATTTAAATGCATAATACATACATTTATCCGCACGAGCACATGAAAACGTATGTAACTTAAACACAGGTACACGCACACACATGCATACATACACATACACAAGCATATAAATATATATAAGCATACATACATATACGTTCATACACTTACACATACACACACAGTCACACAAACACACACACACACTCATACATCCATGTCAGTCATTCGTGCATTAATGTTGATATATGCTTATATGCTTCACTTGCATACGGGCATATAATTCCATATAACCGTATACAAACAGTTTTCATTCTCACAGATAGAAGCATATATAAGTACTTTCGCCCTCACACCCGAATACTCTCTTAACTACATTACAATCATAAGATATTCTACACGAACATCCATCAATATACAAGATTTTTGACATAAAAGTGACTCACATCTAGAATTTCATCGTCCCATTTCACTGAAGTTACTACTTCGACAATGTTCAGAATATGAATGGTATAAAGTATCACCAATTTCGGAATAAAATTAACCTCAAATGTACCTATGTTTTATAAATCTTATTCCCACATACTGATCAGAGTGCAATAATTCCTGTTCTTAGCAAAATCCTCGGCAAAATACAATTCATTTGTATCCGTTGTACACAACTCACAACGCTTTTTATCACTCTTTTAAGACTAAGCTTTTAGTACAAGGTTAAAATGTCTATGTTTACCTGGAAAATATTTCTTGAGTATTGGAAGTAATCTCTGGTTGTATTCTTTGTCACTTTCATATTAAACGGTGGATTATATGAAATTGCGTGATCACTGCATATTTGGGAATCGAGAAGACTGGCCGTCTGCGATTTTAAGAGGCAGAAGTCAGACGGTTCTAACTTACTGTACTCTCAAAGAAAACATCAATTTTAAATAAAGTCCCACAGAGAACTGTCTCTCTGTCATTACTGTTTATTGTGGCTCTACCAAAACATACCATCCGTTCTACAAATAGCTACTATCACTTACTATGCAGATGATACATAAGTATCTCAAGTAATTTAAGAGCCCTGGTGAGGCTCGAAACCTGCAGCAAAACTGCGATCTATGCGGCGGGTGACGAAAATAGTATGCCACTTTACTGGAAAATTTCAAGCTCTTCACTACCAGCCCACAAACACTCCACAAGTAGGATACGTAGGACAAGAGAGGTTTGCAATTTCAAACTCATAGCCAATACTTAACACGAAAAATAAAATATATATATACTAGCTGAGCACGTGCCGTCAATAATGACAGCTAATTGTAGTATTTTATATATAAATAAGGTACAGAATGAGGTACATAATAATCACACATACAAACATTCACATACTTCCCTTTTACATGCACACACATACACACATATACTCACACAGAGTTGAGACGCTGATTCTTTTCCACCCCTTTCCTTTCTTATTCATCTATCACGCCTTCCTTTCTCTCATTGCTATTATTTTCTCTCACACCCTCTCAGCCAGGGCTATTACTCTCACTACTTCTCCTTCACTGAGTTACTATATTCTCTCCTCCTCCGCGGCCGGCGTGATTCTGGACAAATATGTATATACAGAAATATATGAAAATACTACGCTCATTATTATAGT
>NC_142936.1:85269363-85291863 GCF_046866305.1 Octopus bimaculoides | reverse complement strand
AACTGCACGCTCCCATAGCATTGAAAACAAATTAAAGCTAAATGACTGTGAAAGCGTCATGGAAAATGTTGGGTGAGGCGAAGAAGGTGGGGGAAGGGGCGGTAGTGGAGGTGGAGGTGGTGCAGGGATGGCTGGTCGGCGGTTGGAGGGTGTAGAGATGATGATGAGGAGGGGTGGGTGGTTAATTTGTATTTAGGTAGGGTAAGATTTACGCTACGGACGATGACCTTCTTCAGAAAGACGAAGTTGCGGGTGGGCGTGTAACGGCATGGCGAAATGGATGGGTGATGAATGGGACCAGCGTGAGTGATATGGGTCGAAAGCCTGGTCTGTGTTGTGTGTAGTGGCAGTCAGTGGTGGTGGAGGGGGCAGTTTAAAGTTGCAGGTGGTGGGGGGGGGGCTTCGTTAGTAACAAAAGTGACAAGTGAAAATGAAGGCAGCACCATTTTATCGTGTTGTTGGCAGAATCGTTAACACGCCGGGCGAAATGCTTGGCGGTATTTCGTCTGCCGTCACGTTCTGAGTTCAAATTCCGCCGAGGTCGACCTTGCTTTTCATCCTTTCGGGTTCGATAAATTAAGTACCAGTTGCGCACTAAAGTCGATGTAATCGACTTAATCCCTTTGTCTGTTCTTGTTTGTCCCCTCTATGTTTAGCCCCTTGTAGGTAATAACGAAATAAGAAACGTTAGCACGCCGGACGAAATGCTAGGCGGTAATTCATCTACCGCTACGTTCTGAGTTCAAATTCCGCTGAAGTCGACTTTACCTTTTATCCTTTGAGGGTCGATAAATTAAGTACCAGTGAAACACTGGGGTCGATATAATCGACTTAATCCGTTTGACTGTCCTTGTTTGTCCCCTCTGTGTGTAGCCCCTTGTGGGCAATAAAAAAATAAGAATCGTTAGAATGCCGGACGTGAGAATGCTTAGCGTCATTTAATCCGTCTGTAAGTTCTGGTTCTCCAGAGGTTGACTTTGCTTTTCATCCTCTCGGGGTATGATAAATTAAGTACCAGTGGAACACTGGGGTCGATGTAATCGACTAGTCTCCTCTCTCAGATTTCAGGCCTTGTGCTTATAGCAGAATGAGTTATTATTATTACTGTTATTGGCGGCAAGCTGGCTGAATCGTTAGTACGCCGGGCGAAATGCTAGGCGGTAATTCATCTACCGCTACGTTCTGAGTTCAAATTCCGCTGAAGTCGACTTTGCCTTTTATCCTTTCAGGGTCGATAAATTAAGTACCAGTTACGCACTGGGGTCGATATAATCGACTTAATCCGCTTGACTGTCCTTGTTTGTCCCCTCTGTGTGTGGCCCCTTGTGGGCAGTAAAAATGTAAGAATCGTTAGTATTCCGGGCAAAATTCTGAGCGGCATTTTGTCCCTCTTTAAGGTCTGAGTTCAAATTCCGCCGTGGTGGACTTTGTCTCTAATCCTTTCGGAGTCGATAAATTAAGTCCCAGTAAAATACTTAGGTCGATGTAATCGACTAGTCCCCTCTACCAAAATTTCAGACCTTGTGCCTTTCGTAAAAAAGGGTTATTATTATTATTGTTGCTGAGGGCGGCGAGCTGGTAGAATTGTTAGCGCGCCGGACACAATGCTTAGCGGCATTCCATCCATCTTTACGTTCTGAGTTCAAATTCCACCGAAGTTGGCTTTGCCTTTCATCCATTCGGGGTCGATAAAATAAGTACCAGCTGAGTGCTGGTGTTGATGTCATCCACTCATCCCCTCCTCTTAACTTACAGGCCTTGTGCTAACATTTGAAACCCCTATTATTATTGTTGTTGTTCTTCAACAAATTTGTGATCAAGAATGCTTCAACTTTGACCATCTTTTCTTACTATCAGATGATATCGTTTATATTTTACTTGTATAAGTCATTAGACTGCGGCCATGCTGGGGCACAGCCTTGAAGAAATTTGTTTTTCTAGTCGAATGACTCGATCCCAGTACTTAGTTTTTCTGTTAAGCCAGGTACTTATCGTTCTCTTTTGCCGAACCTTTAATTTTACGGAGACGTAAACAAACCAACAAACACCAGTTGTCAAACTGTGGTGGGGAACAAACACACACACACACATGTATGTATGTATGTATGTATGTATGTATGTATATATATATATATATTATATATATATATATTATATATATATTGGGTTGGCAACTAAGTTCCCGCCGTTTTTTAAATTAAAATTTTTTGAAAGGTTTAATAAAAAATAATAACTAATTAATCAATAATATATTCACCCTTGTTGTTTACAACTTCTTCCCAATTTTCAACAAGATTTTCAATATCTCCTTCGTAGAAATCACCCGATTTTGACTCGAAAAATTGATCCAACCAAGCACTCAATTCTGCATCAGTATTGAATGAATCTCCGCGCATGGCATTTGAAAGAGATCGAAAGAGATGGAAATCCGTTGGTGCCGAATCAGGAGAGTACGGCGGGTGTGGCAGCACTTCCCAGCCATGCGTTTGAATGGCTTCCTTGGTCATATTGGCGATATGAGTGCAGGCGTTGTCGTGCAGCAGAGGAACTTCATGCTGTCGATTAGGTCTTTTCTCTTGAATAGCCGTGTTGAGACGTTCCATCTGTTGAACATAGAGTTCCACGTTGACCGTTTGGTTCCGTTCATGCAATTCGTAATGGATAATCCCTTCCCAGTCTCACCATACGCACAACATCGTTTTACGCGGATGAAGATCTTGTTTCACGCTCGGTGTCGCTTGTTTACCGGAGCAAAGCCGTTCCTTACGCTGCTTCATATTGATGTACAGGCACCATTTTTTCGTCGCCAGTAACGATTCGGTAAAGAAATCGTTACTTGTGTTCATGAATTGAGCGGTGACGATCAAGCAAACCAGCGGAGATTGTCGGCTCGTTGATTTTTGTTGTTCTCATTTAAAGCATGCGGGACCCATGCTCCATACTTCTGAACCTTTCCCATCGAGTGAAGATGCTTCTCTATAGCAGTGTGGGAGCATTCCATTCTCTCTACCAGTTCCCTTGTCGTTTGACGAGAATTTTCGTGCAAAAGTTGGTTTAATCGCTCTTCATCGAACTCAACTGGACGGCCAGAACGAAGTGCGTTTTTGAGGTCAAAATTTCCATTTTTGAACCCGGCATACCAATCAAGAGCAGTTCTTTCAGCTATGGCACCCTCTCCATACACAGCACAAATGTCGCGAGCAGCTTTTGCGGCCTTAGAACCTTGATTGCAAAAAGGTGTCGAAAATGCTCGTTTTTCTTAACTTGATGTTCCATTTTAATGATCTGAAAATAAACAAAAATTAACAAAAATTAACTAGAAAAGAAAAAAAGATTTCAAAATGATTAAAAAAATAGAATTCTCGAAAAAAGAATAGATTCCAAAATTTAAAAACGCAATAAATTCCGAAATTAAAAAAAACCGCGGGGAAACTTAGTTGCCAACTCAATACATGCCGGTCACTTTCCGTTTCCGTCTACAAAATCCACTCACACGGATTTAATGTCTCCGGAGCTATAGTAGAAGACATTTGGCTATGGTGCCACGCAGTGGGACTGAACCTGGAACGATGTGGTTGGGAAGCAGGCTTCTTACCGCACAGCCACGTCTGCGCCTTTGTATAAATTTCTAAATAACAAACGTAACTATAATAAATACGAATCCAATTCTAAGCATTTTTCAAATGCAAGAAATTCTCAAAGCCATAAGTGCTGAAACTCAAACGCGTAACAAATACGATAGTTGTTATATAAACTTCGCTATTTTTTTTAAAGTTGAAATGAAGATCAACCTTCACCTTTGTGCTGATATGTTGTTGGCACTCCGTCGCTTACGACGTCGAGGGTTCCAGTTGATCCGATCAACGGAACAGCCTGCTCGTGAAATTAACGTGCAAGTGGCTGAGCACTCAACAGACACGTGTACCCTTAGCGTAGTTCTCGGGGATATTCAGCGTGACACAGTGTGACAAGGCTGACCCTTTGAATTACAGGCACAACAGACACAGGAAGTAAGAGTGAGAGAAAGTTGTGGTGGAAGAGTACAGCAGGGTTCGCCACCATCCCCTGCCGGAGTCCGCTGGCCTAACCACTGGGCCATTGCTTCTCCACTCGTGCTGATATGAAAGAACACGTAAACCAACGCTTCTCAGACAGTTCAATAGACTAGATGTTTCAAACTAAACAGGCGCAGGCATTGCTATGTGGTATGAAACTTCCTTCTCAACCACATGGTTCCGGGTTCAGTATCACTGCGTGGCAGCTTGGGCAAGTGTCTTTTACTATAGCCTCGGGCAGACCAAAACCTTGTGAGTGGATCTGGCTGACGGAAACTGAAAGAATCCCATCGTATATTTGTGTGTGTGCGCGTTTGTCTTTGTGTCTGTGTTTGTCGCCCACCATCGCTTGACAACCGGTGTTAGTATGATTACATCACCGTGACTTAGCAGTTCGGTAAAAGAAAGGGAGACTGAAGAATGTAAGTACCTCTTCAATGTGGTGCTCCAGTATGGCCGCAGTCTAACGACAAATGAAGATTTAAGCAATAAAATACAGATGATTCTTATCTTCTTTTACTCTTTTACTTGTTTCAGTCATTTGACTGCGGCCATGCTGGAGCACCGCCTTTAGTCGAGCAAATTGTTACGGGGACGTAAACTCACCATCATCGGTTGTCAAGCGATGTTGGGAGACAAACACAGACACACAAACATATATACACACATATACACACACACACATATATATATTTATATATATATATATATTTATATACCATACCCCTCTTCCCTCTCTCTCACTCTCTTTCTCTTCCTCTCTTTCTCTTCCTCTCTTTCTCTTCCTCTCTTTCTCTTCCTCTCTTTCTCTTCCTCTCTTTCTCTTCCTCTCTTTCTCCCCCCATACCCAGCTTCCCCTCTTTCTCTCCCCCATACCCACCTTCCCCCTCTCTCAATCCACCTTCCCTCTCTTATACCCATCCTCTCTCCTCTCTTCCTCCCCCCTCCCATATCCATCTTCCCCCTCTCTTACATCCACCTTCCCCTTCTCCCTCCTCGTCAACACCCCCTCATAAGCTCATCCCACCACACCCCAACACACTCCTACTCTACCTTCCCACTCCACCCCATCCAATTCCTTACACCACCACCCACCCCTACCCACATACCCCACCCTACCCACAGACCCCTACCTCTACCCCACCCTCAGCCTAACCCACACTCCACCCATGCCTTCCCCACCTCCCAACACCCTCACATCACACCACACCACACCAATACCCTCGCATCACACCACGCACACCACACCAATACCCTCGCATCACACCACGCACACACTACAACTGACCAACTACTTTCTCCCTTTCTCCCTTCCCCATTTTCACACTACATACGTCAAGATTACCAACATTCTACCTCCCACACACAGCCCCTCGTTCCCGATCACCGTTTGTTATCTCCCCCTTTCTTAGCTCTCCTGAAATAAGAATTTCTAACTTCCGGTCAGCCATTGTTATGATCGGCCATTATTATGATTGACCGTTGACTGAACACTATTCAATTTTTTTTCTCCGTGTTTTTCTCCTTGTCTCCGTATTCTTTCTGTTGAAGAGCGTAGCTCGAAACGTCAAAGACTTTCCGTATTCCCGAGCGTCATACTAATATATACTTTTGTTATTTACACCACCTGTCCTCGTCTGTTGTTATTATTTGTATATTCTCCCACATATAATACACGCTCACGTGGTCGCACCAGCTAATCCTGTCTCCTCTCATCACACACTACCAACTTTTGGATTCTACCTTCTTTCCTTCTGGATCTGGACTGTTTGATTCTGAACTTTATACCCTCCGGCTGCACCTCTCCTACCCACGGATTACACTGGACCCATCTTCTGATTGGAAATCGCTTCAATATACCACGACGTCTTAAAAACTTTTGAACTTTTCCACTTTTGTAAACCTCCTTTATCATCCTTTTTTACCTTACTTTCCTTCACCTACCGTCTCTTCGTACTCTGGATGTTCCCAATCTGTCTTCTCTAATCTGCACCTATTACTTTGTATTCTTCTCCCTCCCTTTCTTTTCTCCTCTCGTTTCTTCTCTCCCTGTCACCCCATTTTCTCCCTATTGTCCCATCTTCCTTTTTGCTTTGTTTTTTTCTCCCACCTCGCATATATTTTCTTCTCACAACCCCTTTTTCGTTTTTTCTCCTCATGCCTTTATTTTTTTCCCCCACACCTGTTAAAAAAGTTTTTATTCCAGTTTTTTTTTTTTTTTTTCCTTTTTTCCACGTCCAATTTTCTCATCACGCTTGTTTTTTTCCACCACACCTTTTGTAATTCTCCTTCCCACGTCTAATTTTCTTTTCTCTCTCGTTCCATCATGCCTGACTACAAATCTTTCCAACTCACTCTCCACAACCGCCTAAAACTATACCTCCGCACACTTCCCTCTCTATACTTTCAACCTACTATACGACTCTCCTTACTCATATTCAAGAAGACTCGTTTCTCTAGTCATATTACGTTTCTCAGTCGCTGCTTACATCACCGCCTCATCCCTAAGGGTTTCCGCCTCCATTTCCACCCCACTCTCCACTCTTCTACCACCATTCTACCCATACTCCGCACCACATCCTACCGCCTTATGCGGGCCACCATTCGCTCCAATATCTCTAAAATCCACACTATCGACCGCCTTCTTCCTTCAGCCTTTTCCATATTTTTCTCCTCTCTGTCACCCTCCCATGCTCACAATACATTGCGCTTTATCATTCAACTTAATCATCTCTTTCATGCATTTCTTACCGACACTAAGCTCCGCAAACTTCACTCACTCCTCCATTCCTCTACACCCGATGCCACTACCCCAACCCCTCCACGACCCTTCTCCCTCCCTGATGTGCATTCCCCACCCACACCCAACCACCCTGCCTCTCCCACACACACTCCACCCCCTCCCTCCCAGCCCTCCACCATCCCGACCGCCCCTCCTAACCCTACTTCATCCCCTCCTACTTCTATTCCACCCACCCCTTCTCCACTTCAGCCTGTCGTTACCATTCCCCCAGATCTTCCTCTCTCTGAGGCGGAGCGCTCCGTCCTCAATAGGGGTCTGCGCTTCATCCCACTCACTCCATCCTGCAAGGAATTTCAAACCCGTGCTGATGTCCACAGCTTTGTGCGCCGCGTTAGGTTGGGTGCGCTTTTCCATAACACACCACCCGCACCCAACGAGGACTGCTTCACTGACCTGGGCCGACGACCATCCCAGTGGACGCCTGCTCCTGGCCAGTTCCAGGCAGTTGATCTTTTCACGGGTGCCTGCCAACGCGCTGTGGGCCGGTTTAACTTTTCCAGGCGTCCATCTCGACTCAACATCTCCCCAGCTGAACTCTCGGCCCTTCGATCCCTCCGACGCCGCACGGACATCATCATAAAACCGGCTGATAAGGGTGGAGCCGTGGTAGTATGGCGCGCGGACCTCTACGAGGCCGAAGCTCTCCGTCAACTTCGAGATACCTCATTCTACCGCCCTCTGCCCTCCGACCCCACGCCCAGCTACCAACAGACTGTGTCCTCCACTATCCATGACCTCATCCTCTCCTCCCGTCTCCCCGCCACCGCCTCCAACCTTATTGTTCGCACCCCACGCACCCCCACCATTTACTTCCTCCCCAAGATCCATAAACCGAACAACCCTGGCCGCCCCATCGTCTCCGCCTGCAACTGCCCCACCGAGCTTATCTCAAAATACCTAGACCGTGTCCTCGCCCCCCTAGTGGCTTCTCTCCCTTCCCACATTCATGACACTAACCACGCGCTTCGTCTATTCAACTCTTTCTCTTTCCCTCCCGGCCCTTCTAAGCTTCTCTTCACTCTAGACATCCAGAGCCTCTATACAGTGATTCCCCACGACGAGGGGCTGCGTGCCCTGAAGTTTTTTCTAGACCAACGCCCCAACCCACAACCCGACACCTCCACACTCATTCGTCTGGCCGAACTTGTCCTATCTCTCAACTGCTTCTCGTTCGCGGGAGATATCTACCAGCAGGTCTCGGGAGTGGCCATGGGGACGAGAATGGGCCCCAACTACGCGAACCTCTTCGTTGGTTATGTTGAGGCCCAAATATTCTCCAGTTTCACTGGTCCTACTCCCGAACTATACGGTCGGTATATCGACGACTGTATCGGTGCCACCTCACTCTCCCGCGAACATCTTGACTCGTTCCTCTCTTTCGTTCAGTCTTTCCATCCTGCCCTCCACTTCTCCTGTACTGTCTCTGACACCTCTGTCCCCTTTCTCGACATTTCGGTCAGCATCCTCCACTCCGCCCGTAGCACCTCCATCCACTACAAACACACAGACTCACACTCCTATCTCAACTTCTCCTCCTCCCACCCTAGACACACAAAACTTTCCATCCCCTATTCCCAATTCCTCCGTCTACGCAGACTTTGTAGCGACAGCCATGACTTTGAGACTCAGTCTCAACTCATGGCTCACCACTTTAGCCTGCGTGGATATCCACCCACCACCATCCACACCGCCCTTGCCAGAGCACGTTCTGTGGACCGTGCATCTGCTCTCTCCCCCCGAACCCGCCCTGCCGTTTCCCGCCTCCCTTTTCCCCTCACCTACCATCCCACCACCCTACCCCTCCAACGCTCCATTCTCCGAGCTTTTCGGCGCCTCCAGTCCGACCCCTCCACCTCCCACATCTTCCCTAATCGACCCCTCCCCTCCTTCAAACGAGCCCACAACCTAGACATCCAGAGCCTCTATACAGTGGTCCACAGCTTCTTCCCCAACCCAACCTCCCAACCTGGCTCGTTCCCCTGCTCCCGCCCACGCTGCCGCACTTGCCCTTACCTCTCCAACACCACCCTCCTCACCAGCACCCATCACCGACCCTATCGCATCACCGACTCCTTCACCTGCACGTCTACCAACATCATATATTGCCTCTCCTGCTCTCTCTGCCAATCCCTGTACATCGGACAAACGGGGCGCCGCCTGGCCGACCGATTCGCGGAACACCTCCGAGATATCAACGTCGGCAATGACACCCCGGTGTCACGCCACTTCCGTTCTGCCGGCCACTCCTTGCGGCAACACCTGTCTGTGTTTGGATTGTCCATGCACAGGGGCCATCCGGACTCCCGTTTGCGCGGTGAACAGGAATTTATCTTCTATCTTCGCTCCTTTGCGCCACATGGGATCAACTCCCCTCCACTCTTCATCTAACCCCCTCCTGCTGTCTCTCTCCCCCACCCTCCCTCCTACCACCCATCTCTCCCCTCCCCCACCTCCTGCTCCGACTCCTACTTCTTTGTACGTCTCTTCACCTCTCTTCATACTTCTCTCCACTCCCACTTCTCTTCACCCCTACTCTTTCTCTCCTCTCTCTTACTCTCTCTCACTCTCTTCTCTCGTACTCCCCCCTCTCTCACTCTTACTCTCTACACTCTTACTCTCCTACTCTCTACACTCTTACTCTCTTACTCTCTCACTCTCTTCCCCTCTCTCTCACTCTCTTTCTCTTCCTCTCTTTCTCCCCCCATACCCCTCTTCCCTCTCTCTCACTCTCTTTCTCTTCCTCTCTTTCTCTTCCTCTCTTTCTCTTCCTCTCTTTCTCTTCCTCTCTTTCTCTTCCTCTCTTTCTCTTCCTCTCTTTCTCTTCCTCTCTTTCTCTTCCTCTCTTTCTCTTCCTCTCTTTCTCTTCCTCTCTTTCTCTTCCTCTCTTTCTCTTCCTCTCTTTCTCTTCCTCTCTTTCTCTTCCTCTCTTTCTCCCCCCCCCCATACCCACCTTCCCCTCTTTCTCCCCCCCATACCCACCTTCCCCCTCTCTCAATCCACCTTCCCTCTCTTATACCCACCCTCTCTCCTCTCTTCCTCTCCCCTCCCATACCCATCTTCCCCTTCTCTTACATCCCCTTCCCCTGCTCCCTCCTCGTCAACACCCCCTCATAAGCTCATCCCACCACACCCCAACACACTCCTACTCTACCTTCCCACTCCACCCCATCCAATTCCTTACACCCACCACCCACCCCTACCCACAGACCCCACCCTACCCACATACCACTACCTCTACCCCACCCTCAGCCTAACCCACACTCCACCCATGCCTTCCCCACCTCCCAACACCCTCACATCACACCACACCAATACCCTCGCATCACACCACGCACACACTACAACTGACCAACTACTTTCTCCCTTTCTCCCTTCCCCATTTTCACACTACATACGTGAAGATCACCAGCATTCTACCTCCCACACACAGCCCCTCGTTCCCGATCACCGTTTGTTATCTCCCCCTTTCTTAGCTCTCCTGAAATAAGAATTTCTAACTTCCGGTCAGCCATTGTTATGATCGTCCATTATTATGATTGACCGTTGACTGAACACTATTCAATTTTTTTTCTCCGTGTTTTTCTCCTTGTCTCCGTATTCTTTCTGTTGAAGAGCGTAGCTCGAAACGTCAAAGACTTTCCGTATTCCCGAGCGTCATACTAATATATACTTTTGTTATTTACACCACCTGTCCTCGTCTGTTGTTATTATTTGTATATTCTCCCATATATATACGACAGGCTTCTTTCAGCCTCCGTCTACCAAATCCACTCACAAGGCTTTGGTCGACCCGAGGCTATAGTAGAAGACACTTGCCCAAGGTGCCACGCAGTGGGACTGAACCCGGAACCATGTGGTTGGTAAGCAAGCTACTCATCACACAGCCACTCTTGCGCCTAAGAAAACGAAAAAAAAAAAAATTCAAGGAAAAAAAGAAAGATTAATGATTGTAGAACATTGTCAGAACAACAAGAATAATAGGCAATTTTTTAAAAAGTTTAATAACAAACAATTCGAGAGAAAAAAAAAATGTTTCAAGTTGTTGTTTGTGAAATATGTGAAATGGCTGCACAAAATAATGCTGTCTCATACTTTGGTGGAGTCAATTATTTTGCCTGCATGCGGAAAGATTCTTCAGACATAGTTAAGAACTCGAGATGGACAAGAAATAAGTAAAATTCCTCTCTCGAATGATACAGTTCATAGTCACATTTTAGAATTGTCTGCTGATCTTGAGAAAAATGTTAGCCATGATGAGTTTTAACTTTCAAATTTTGCTTTGCTAGTTAATGGGTCAACAGACGTTCCAAACTGTGTACAGCTTACGGTATTCGTCATTTTGTTGGGAGAACAAATAAGGTTTGTTTTTTTGTAAAGAAATCTCGGGCAGTAATAGAGCTGAATAAATGCTTTATTTATGTTTTAAATAACTACTTTGTAAAAAGGGAATTACCATAGAAGTCATGTTTTAGAAATTTATCGGCGGAACTCTCAGCTATAGTTTGTCTCTCTGAAGGAGCTTACATCACTTACAATAAGTTGTTACAACTCGGCTTTTTTTAAAGCGAGGCTCCGATTGCAGACGATGCGGAATTGAACTCAAGATTGGCTTCAAATTTTGGTGCAAGGACAGCGATCTAGAGAGAGGACATAAGTCGATTGTTGATTACATCGCCCCTCTCCTACCTCATCCTGTGTTCAACTGGGACTTATTTTATCGATCCCAAAAGGATGTAAGGTAAAGTCGACCTCGAAGGAATTTAAATTCAGAGCGTAAAGATGGACGAAATGACCACTAAGCATTTTGCCCGTCGCGGCCACAATAATAATAATAATAATAATAATAATAATAATAATAATAATAATAATAATAATGATAATGATAATGATAATAATTATGATGATGATGATAGCAAAAAAATAAGAAGAGTGCCATTGTCATCAAGTGAACGATATTTCGACATCTCGTATGTCTTCCACAGGTTCAAAAAATGTTTTTTGCACTTGTAAAAGATACACGAGATGTCGAAATATCGTTCACTTGATGACAATGGCACACTTCTTTTTTTTTCTTTTTGCTTCTATATCTTCTGGAGGAGTTACCTCAATCCTATAAATATTAATAATAATAGTAATAATAACAATAATAATAATCCTTTCTACTAAAGGCAACAGGCCTGGAATTTGGGGGGGGGGGGGAGGGGGAATAGTCGATTACATCGACCCCAATGTTCCACTGGTACCTGATTTATCGACCCCGAAGGGATGAAGGAAAAATCGACCTCATAATGATGATGATGATGATGATAATAATAATAATGATTTACACTATCGGCACAACGCCTGAAAATTGAGGGGAGGGGATTATTCGATTTCATCGACCCCAGTGTTTCACTGGTACTTAATTTATCGACTTCAAAAGGATGAAAGGCAAAGTCGACTACGGGAGAATTTGAACTCAGAACGTAGCGAGACGAGCGAAATACCGCTAAGCATTTCACTCAACATCCTAACGATTCTGCCAGCTCGCCACCTTGATGATAATAATAATAACAAGAGCACTCAGAGAGCGCAAACCTCCGCCAAGGCAACACCAAACGTCCTCTCAACGATTAGCAAGAGATGATTTTTAAAATGGGAATATATGAAATTAACTCAACTGCTCTCACAAACGAGAATACTAAAAATGAACCCTACCGCTCTGAAAAATACAGTAAAAAAAAAAGGAAAAATAATTCAGAATCCTTGTTCAGTGCTGGATCGATCCCAAAATCTAATCAGTTCGTTCCAGTCACGAGGCCAAACATACCTGAAAGTTTCATCCGGATCCATCCAGCGGTTCATGAGATATCTCGTCCACGGAGAGTGAAGGCGCGTGGCTTAGTGGTTAGGGCCTTGGGCTCGCGATCGTAAGGTCGTGAGTTCGATTCCCGGTGACGCGTTGTGTCCTTGGGCAAAAGACACTTTATTTCACGTTGCTCCAGTCCACTCAGATGGCAAAAACGAGTAGTACCTGTATTTCAAAGGGCCGGCCTTGTCACGCTATGTGTCACGCTGAGGCTCCCTGAGAACTACGTTTAGGGGTACACGTATCTGTGGAGTGCTCAGCTACTTGCACGTTAATTTCACGAGCAGGCTGTTCCGTTGATCGTATCAGCTGGGACCCTCGTCGTCGTAACCGACGGAGTGCTCCTGTCCACGGACAAACCAACCAACAAACAAACAAACACGACTGAAAACAGTACCTCCGCCTTAGCGACGGCGGAGGTAATAATAGTGATTCAATAGAATAGCTTAGATAGAACAATTTTCACACGCAGCATACTTTCTATACATCAAGCATCTAAAACAACACGACTTACGCAACGTATACTGTACATGATTAAAGCCCAACAAACTAACAGAACTCGCATTTCACATAACAGAACAAAGACTAATGTAACAATAAACAGGAAACTAGAAATTAAACCCCATAACAATACAAACTGGTGCAGTAGACTCAGAGAAGGAGTCTACACTCCTCTAAACCTCACAAAAATAACAACACTGTGATGCACACACCTCAGGAACACATAGGTGGACCAGGTGGTGTTAGTAGACGCTCGCATGAAACTACTGAAAGAAAACAAAGAAAAATTATAAGTTCTACTAGAGGTGATGGTGGTGGTGGTGGTGGTGTTGGAGGGGGTGGGGTTAATGAATTTCGGTGGGGGAAGATCATTAAAGTTACGTCAATAAGTCACTGGCTGGTGAGTGTTATGATTGTCTCATGGATAGATCCGGTTGCAGTTGGGAGGATTTGAAATAGAGAGCGAAAAATGAGGTAAATGAAGACATAAAAAAACTCGAGCCAGTTCATTAGCACATAGTCAGATAATAGATAATTAAGAGAGAAAGAGAGAGGGAGTGAGAAACAGAGGATGAAGAGAAGGAAGGAAACAGAGACGTGTTAATTGTCAGCTTTACTGTATACAATTTTTTTTTTGTAAATATCACGGAAACATGCATAACAGATCGGTGTGGCGCAACGAAACAAACCTTGGAACACCAAAGCGATATGTATAAAACAAGGCGTGGCTTTGTGGCAAGAAGCTTGCTTCCTATCTGCATGGTTCTGGTTTCAGTCCTACTATGTGGCACCTCGGGCAAGTGTCTTCTACTAGAGCCTCAGGCTGACCAAAGCCTTGTGAGTGGATTTGGTAGACGGAAACTGAAAGAAGCCTGTCATATGTATGTGCATATATATATATTTTATGTGCGTATGTCTGTGTTTGCCCCCCCCCCCACACACACACCGCCATCCTATACTGGTATGTTTACGTCATATATGTTTAGCGGTTCGGCAAAAGAGACTGATAGAATAAGTACTAAGCTTAAAAAGAATAATACCTGGGGCCGATTTCTTCGACTAAAATCTCTTTAAAGCGATGCTCCAGCTTGGCCGCAGTCAAATGACTGAAACAAGTAAAACAATGAAATAATATTTTATTGTGTCCGAAGAGAGGCATATGCGTGGCTGTGTGGTAAGAAACTTGCTTCACAACCACATAGTTCTGGGTTCAGTCCCCCTGCGCGGGACCTTTGGCAAGTGTTTTCTACTATAACCTCGGGCCGACCAAAGCCTTATGAGTGGATTTGGTAGATGGAAACTGAAAGAAGCCCGTCATATATATATATATATATATATATATATATATATATATGTTGTTGTTGGCACTCCGTCGCTTTCGACGTCGAGGGTTCCAGTCGATCCGATCAACGGAACAGCCTGCTCGTGAAATTAACGTGCAAGTGGCTGAGCACTCCACAGACACGTGTACCCTTAACGTAGTTCTCGGGGATATTCAACGTGACACAGAGTGACAAGGCTGGCCCTTAGAATTACAGGCACAACAGAAACAGGAAGTAAGAGTGAGAGAAAGTTGTGGTGAAAGAGTGCAGCAGGGTTCGCTACCATCTCCTGCCGGAGCCTCGTGGAGCTTTAGGTGTTTTCGCTCAATAAACACTCACAACGCCCGGTCTGGGAATCGAAACCGCGATCCTATGACCGCGAGTCCGCTGCCCTAAACACTGGGCCATTGCGCCTCCACTGTATATATATATATATATATATATATATATATATATATATATATATATATATATATATATATATATATATATATATATATATATATATATATATATATATATATATATATATATATATATATATATATATATATATATATATATATATATATATATATATATATATATATATATATATATATATATATATATATATATATATATATATATATATATATATATATATATATATATATATATATATATATATATATATATATATATATAAAACAAATAATAAATGAGTATATGCATATATACGTACAAGTATATGCATACCTACATCTACCTGTATATATAGGTTCATATCTGGGTACAGGACGTTGCAAACAAAACGTAGACAAAAAAAAAATAATAACCAGAGTACAGAAAACACACAGGCCACATATTGATGTCGTCATGAAAACTAGGTACGTGTATTACTAGCTTAAAAGCTGCCCTGTCAGTCGGATTTTAAGCTATCTCCTATGAAGGGCTCTTCATTGGGCCTTCAGCCCAATATTGACACTTCATGCATTGAGTACATATTAAATTTGATTAAACTTGACTAATATTTTTCAAGCAATGAACAATTTTCATCAAAACAATGATATAATTTTTTGACTTTGAATTTATTGCAAAGTTGCATGATAAACAACAATTTGTATGTGTGCAGGATCATTGCCTAGTGGTAAGAGCAGCGTACTCGCGCTTGAGGGTTCGCGGGTTCGAATTTTGTTTTTGTCTAACCTCTTTCTTTCTCTCTCATTCTCTCTCTTTCTGATGTTTGTTTTCAGCCATCACCATAATCAGTACCACTACCATCGCCACCACAACTACCATACATTCAAACTTCTGACGCCACCAACATCAACACCTTCGACTTGGCCGCCTTCTCCTCCACCACCATCACCACTGTCTTTCCCATCCTTTACTATCACCGTCATGCTTGACCACCTCAGCTACCACCACCACCACCACCACCACGGATGGGTGGTTGCATCGAGTGAGCTGCCTGCTTACGACCATCCTTACACTAACATAAATAAATGTGCTATGATTGGAACTCATTATTGCAAGTCAATGAAACTCGCAACATATGCGCGTGTGTATGTGTGTCTTCGTGTGTGTTTGTGTTTGTGTGTGTGTGATTCGTGCGCAAGTGCGTCTATGTGTGTGCTTATGAGCAGCATACATACACAGAATGACACATGCATATATGCACACGTATACTCGTCGATGCACAAACCATGGTTAACAACATACGCAAATTCGTTGTACACCAACTTTGGTGGTACACCCGACACAGCACCCGTTTTTTTACGACCATCCGGTCCTCAGGTGCTTTTAGTAGAGTTCATTTCGTTGCAAAAATTCTGACAAGATACCCGGTTAATATATATTTGCTGTAACCCATCTTTTATACCAAGACAAAACAATGTACATAATAACATTTCCAGTCAGTTAAGATCAGAAGCCATGAAAGTCACTGCCTGATACTGCATCATGGTATTTATTATTATTATTATTATTATTATTATTATTATTATTATTATTATTATTATTATTGTTATTATTATTATTATTGAGTGAGAGAGCAGTGCATGCCATCAAAGTGACACTGGGGTAAAATATACGAAGCCCAGTATACCCATCATGACTACCCGTCTGATAAGGGTACACCAGGCACATGTATCACAGCCATATGTGCACGACATGGTGATCTCATATCAAGATAAACAGTGCATGACCTCGCAGGTGGGGTCCAGTCAGAATTTTCTTCAGGTCGAGTAGCCCATCCCGCTCAAAAGGTCCCTGAATAAGGTTTGTTTTAGGATGTTGAGCAAAACACCCATGTTTCCAGAGATGAATTATTCAAACCCCCCAAAATTCCTCTCAATACTCCCCCACTACTTCTGCTCATGGTCAGAGATGCACATATCGTCAGCCACCAAGGGACATGTTCAACTGGTTAAGGTCAAACAACTGACAAGCAAATCTGTGGTATTAAGCAGAATATTTGCTGTAGCCCATCTTTTTATACCAAGACAAAGCAATGTACATGATAACACTTCCAATCAATTAAGATCAGAAGCCATGAGAGCCACTGCCTGGTACTGCATCCGGGCATTTATTATTATTATTCAGTAGTTTTATTTTTATAACGTGCTTTCACTTCACTACCGAGCGCAGCTCTGTGCGCCTTGGGTATGTGCTGTGGTTTGCTGTGGTGTTCTTATGTTTACTGTATTGAAAGTGTTTTGCGTAGAATGTGTGCAGTACCCAGTAGTGCAATTTTCTGTATGTTATATATATTTGTAAGTCCTGGTGTTTTTGTTATGTATTTGTCTGAATATTTTTTTATTATACCTAAGGCACCTACTATGATAGGAATTGTTTCTGTTTTTAGATTCCACATTCGAGTTATCTCTATTTCCAGGTCTTTGTATTTTGAAAGTTTTTCCATTTCTTTTAGAGAAACGTTGTCATCTGCTGGTATTGAAACATCAATTAGAAGGCATTTTTTTCCTTCATGATCTTTGACAACTATATCTGGTCTATTTGCCTTAATTTCTCTATCTGTGTGTATTGGCATATCCCAGAGTATGGTTGCTTTCTCGTTTTCTGTGACCTTTTCTGGCGTGTGTTTATACCATCTTTTTTCTGTTGCTATTCCATAATGTTGGCATAGCTTCCAGTGTATATAGGTCCCAGCTCTGTCGTGTCTGTGAATATATTCCTTCTTAGCCAGGACTGGGCAGCCAGAGATAATATGATTTATTGTTTCTTGTCGATCTCCACATATTCTACAGTTACTTGTTATATTTCTTTTCATTATGTGTTTTTGGTAATTTCTGGTGGGGAGGCTTTGGTCTTGTGCAGCAATTAAAAATCCTTCAGTCTCTGCTTTGAGTCCTGAGCTTCTCAGCCATTGCTGGGATTTTTCTCTGTCTATTTCTTTCGCATTTAGTTTAGCCCAGTATTTACCATGTAGGGGCTTTTCTTGCCATCGTTTTATCATGGTCCGTTGCTGTTCTAGTTTTAGTTTGGATTTCATTTGTTTTATAGCTTTTGTTGTTTCTTCTTCTTCTTCTTCTTCTTCTTCTTCTTCTTCTTCTTCTTCGTATTTGTTAGGTAGATTGATTTCTTGTTTGTATTTGTCAGCTTCCTTAAATACTGAAAACAGTTTTTTGTTTTGCTCGTGTTTTGTGGCTATTTGTATTAGTTTCCCTTGCTTCTGGAGTAGGTATTTTTGCAGTCCTATGGTGGTTATTTTATAATAGTTTTCTAGCTGTATAAGACCCCTGCCACCTTCTGTGCGTTGTATATATAGCCTTTCTATGTCAGATTTTGGGTGGTGCATCCTATATCCTGTCATTATTTTTCTTGTTTTCCTGTCTATTTTACATAGTTCGTTTAGTGTCCAGTTAAGGATGTTGTAGCTGTAGCTTATAACTGGGACAGCTAAAGTGTTGATACCCATTATCTTGTTGTTAGCATTGAGCTCTGTTTTTAGTATTGATCTAACTCGTCTATAGTACTCTTTCTTTATTTTTTCTTTCATTTGTGTATGTTGTATCCTATCTAGTTCATTGACTCCTAAATACTTATATGGTTGGCTTTCGTCTAGTTCTCTTATTTCATTGGCTTTATCTAGTGTTATATTGCTACTTTTAACTAATTTTCCTCTTTTCAGAGTTGCTTTGGCACATTTTTCTAATCCGAATTTCATTTCTATTTCCTTGGTAAAGCCGTGTACTGTCTGTAGTAGTGTTTCTAGCTCTTTGTCGTTTTTTGCATATAATTTTAGGTCATCCATATATAGAAGGTGGCTGACTGTTTTTCCATAGCATTTGTAACCGCATCCAGTTCTATTTAGCAATTCTGTTAAAGGTGTGAGTGCCAGGCAGAACAGGAGTGGAGAGAGCGTGTCTCCCTGGAATATTCCTCTTCTAATGGGGATGGCTTTCGTTTTCACAAGTCCCTCTTTTGTTTGGAGCTGTAGCACTGTCTGCCATTTGTTCATTGAGTGCTCTATGTATTTTATGATAATTGGTGCCACCTTGTTTATGGCTAGTGTTTCCAGAATCCACGTGTGGGGAACACTGTCGAAAGCCTTTTGGTAGTCCACCCAGGCCATACTGAGGCCTTTCTTCTTTCTGCGGCTGTCTTCAGTTATGGCTTTATTGATCAATAATTGATCTTTACAGCCGTATGAGCCCTTGCAGCATCCCTTCTGCTCTTCTGGAAACAGGTTGTTATTTTCCAGGTGTTTACTCACTCTCTGCGATATTATTGCAGTGAAGGCTTTGTAGATCGTAGGGAGACAGGTTATAGGTCTATAGTTTTGTGGTTTCTCCGTTTCCGTGGATTTGGGGATTAAGATGGTTTTCCCTTTTGTGAGCCATTCAGGCATTGTTTCTGGATCTGCTATTATGTTGTTAAAGTTTTCTGCCAGCTTTTTATGCATTGCTGGCAGGTGTTTTAACCAGAAATTGGGGATCTTGTCGTGTCCAGGTGCTTTCCAGTTGCTTAGTCTTTGCAGTGTCTGGGTGACCTCTTCAGTTGTTATAGGGGCCCAGATTTGCTCAGGTGCTAAGTTCGTTGTTTTAATGGTCCTTTTTTGGGGTTGTTGCTTCACCGACCATATTTGTTTCCAGAATTTCTCTAGTTCTTCTGCTGTTGGTGCTGAAGTAATGTCTATTTTATTTTTACCCAGTTCTTGGTAGAGTTTTTTGGGGTTGGATTTGAACTGTTTGTTTTGTTCAAAGAAACGTTGGCGTTTCTCATACCAGCGGATCCTCTGTGCTTTGGCAAGGATGTCTTGCTTTAGTTTTTCTTTTGCCTCAGGTAAGTCTTTTTCTGTAATGCTGTATTTGTACAGTATTTTTGTTTTCTTCTTGTTACTTAGTAGTGTTGATTGTTTACTAATTTCGTTGAGAATCGATAAATCTTTTCTCTTTTTTAAAATTTTGTTCTGGATGTTATTTATCCACAAGGTCTGTTTGGGTGGTAGAACTCCTGTTCGGATGGGTTTGAGTGAGTATCCTGCTTCTTTTGTGGCTGCAGTGGCTGCCGCATATATCATGTCATTTAGCTCAGTGATATTGCCTGTTGTTTCTGTGGTTGTTAGTTCCGTGACGGCCAGGTTTATGCTATTTATTATTGATGTTGTTTTATTGTCTATTTTGATTTTTGGGAGATATAATCTGTGGTCCATTCTAAGATCTGTGGTTTGGACCACAGATTATTATTATTATTATTATTATTATTATTATTATTATTATTAAATCATAGCACACATTATGCATCCGTATACAGGTATATGCACTCCTGTTATAATACCAAGTTACTAGTCTCAACCAAGTTCCCTTTCATGCCTGGGTGTAAGTCTCATACTAGATTTTTCAGTCTACCTAACTGAAGGTACTGAGTGGAATTGAGCAGACGACAAAAGTTCATAGATCATTCGAATATCTACGTTGCGCTAATTGATTTTCAACGTTCCACACGCTGATGAATGTATTCAGTCACACGAAACCTCTACGTCCGAATGAATTTATTAATTTCGATAATCATATTAAGTTATGTTGCCATATTTATAATTGTTCTGCATATCTCTAATGTAAGCGTTTCTGGAACACTCAGAGCTTCTGCAATATGACTTAGTATGAATTAACACGCGCGCGCGCACACACGAACACACACACACACACACACACACACACACACACACACACACGAACGTACGCACACTCAAACGGGCACACACTCACAAACGCACACACACACACACACACACACAAACGCACATACGCACATACGCACGAACACACGTACACACATACACACGTGCACATATATAGGCATGCGCATACAAAAATATATGCTTATAATACATATACATGTATACACATACAGATGTATACAAACTTACATACGCACGTAGACATATATATATATGTATATATTAAAATGTCCATATAGACACACACATCCATATACATGTACATAGGCACTTGTATATATATACATATAAATATATATATATATATATATATATATATAAACACACACATATACATACACATGCATACACATACACACACGTACACACACATATGTATACGTACACAAATATTTATACATAGGTACTTGTATATATACATATACGCACATATATACATCCCCATACATATACACACACACACGTACACGCACATATATGTATACATACACAAATATTTACACATAGGTACTTGTATATATACACATACACACATATATACATATACATACATACACACACACGTACACACGCACATATGTATACATACACAAATATTTATCCATGCACATACGCACACACGTACATATTTAAAAGCTTTGTATACGATGTCGTATGAGCGGGTTAGTCAAGGCGCATGGCCTAATAGCCAAGATGAAATACTTACGATCGCAAAGTCGTGGTTTCAATTGCCAGACCGGGCGGTGCTCTGTATTCTTGAGCAGACCACTTGTTTTCTCGTTCTTCCAGCCCCACTTAACAATAAATGAGTAACTCTGCGACGGACTGGCATCCTCTCCAGGAGGAATGTTGTCACCTCGGTCACTTATATACCATGATCACTGGAATTATCGGCCATATGAACCCCAGGGCTCTAGTCACAAAATAACGAGTTGTTTGGAACAACAATGAACATGAAGTAGTTGTATGCTGTCAACTTAATGTGACAGTCCCCTGAAGGGAATAATACTACTGTTGTTTAGACCTAGGAAGCTGCACCGCTTCCTGTCGGCCTTGACACATTTCCTGTGTCCTTATGTTTACAAGGGAGAGACAAGCACCTCCACTTAGCTAAGCCTGCATCCAGAGACATGTTTCTGAGTCTTTGCTCGTCATCGTCAAAGACTCAGAAACTAGTCTTTGGATACAGGCTTCGCTGGGTGGAGGTGCTTGTCTCCCCCTTGTAAACATAAGGACACAGGAAATGTGTCAAGGCCGACAGGAAGCGGTGCAGCTTCCTAGGTCTAAACAACAGTAGTGTTATTCCCTTCAAGGGACTGTCACATTAAGTTGACAGCATACAACTTCTACATGTTCATTGTTGTTCCAAACAACTCGTTATTTTGTGACTAGAGCCCTGGGGTTCATATGGCCGATAATCCCAGTGATTATGGTATATAAGTGACCGAGGTGACAACATTCCTCCTGGAGAGGACGCCAGTCCGTCGCAGAGTTACTAATTTATTGTTAAGTGGGGCTGGAAGAACGAGAAAACAAGTGGTCTGCTCAAGAATACAGAGCACCGCCCGGTCTGGCAATCTGAGAGATTTAGAAATGTATTGTTTCTAAACAAGGAACATTTTGCAATGTTCGCTGGCATATTTGCTGGTGGGATTTAACTTATATGTTTCTTTCAGTTCTTCTGCTTTGACATATTTCTTGTGTTCTTCGTTCTTCATGATTTAGCGGAAGAACAGCAACAGTGCCTGTCATGAAGAACCACAAAGACAAATGGTAGAAGTAGC
>NC_142936.1:85246863-85251863 GCF_046866305.1 Octopus bimaculoides | reverse complement strand
CCATAGAATCATTGATATACTTACTAGGCAATCTTGGAAAACTGCCCCACCCCCGGATCTTCCTTTCGCTGCTACAGTCACTATATTAATAATTCCTCAACATTCTTCAGATCACTTACCAGTTACCATAACAGCTCACAGATAGATACAAGAAAGACAGATTCTCAAACTTTAAAAACGACCAATGGAATTAATTCTATCAAGAAAGAGAACCCAGGTTTTTCAGAATTAAGCAACATCATAATTAACCAACAGAGATACTGCGATGGAAAAATTCAGCAAAATAATTACAGAAACATCCAAGCAATATATCCCATAATGCAATGTAAAAATACGGTCCCAATTACACATCAAATGTAACCAATCCCTTGAGGACCAGAGTGAAGCACCGCCACAACACACCCAACACCACACACAACGGAAACAAGACTCAGCATCAAAGAACTCGACAAGAAAGTAACACCACACCAGGAATAAAACCAGAGAAAAACATTTTTATCCGAAATAAACCACAAAACAAACATTAATTAGCAACATCACCGAGGCCCACACGACATCAAATATCAGAATAATAATTTGAAATATTAAACCCACCCTGCAATAGCAAGTGAACGCCCTTATCAGATATTTCTCGAAAATCAGTCAGCAAGAACCGCAGAAAGAGGGCACAGACACGAAACGAAAAATACGCACCTTTACCCGTAAACTCCAACCATAGTTCTTTGCATCGGACAGCGCAAAAGCATTAACGTAATCTGAAAATCACAAACAATCCAGGGTTAGATGGAATCACAGAGAAACACCTAGAATATTGGTTTCAAGTTTTGGCACAAGGCCTGCAGTTTCGGGGTGTGGGTTAAATAGATTACATCGACCCCAGTGTTCTACTGGTATCTATTTAGTCAATCCTGAAACGTTGAAAAGCAAGGTCGATCTCGATGGAATTTGAACTCAGACCGTAAACACGGACGAAATGTCTCAAAGCACTTTGTCCGGCGTGCTAACGATTCTACCTGCTCACCGCCTTAGTAATCATTTTCATTTTTCATTTTCATTTTATCTAGTTTAAGCTCATGAGCTGTGGCCATGCTGGGGCACCGCCATTTGGTGTTGCTACACAATTTTACTTCAGGAATTGACATTTGGTGCATGAGAGAGTTTGATGCAGCTGCTCTCATCTGCACCTCCTGCCGTGAAGTTGGTTCATCTGGGACACCTGACAGGAAGAGGTCCAGCCTCATCTTGAAGACACCTACATCCACTGCATGCAGGTCTCTCATGATAATTTCAAATTTTGGCAGCAATTTCGAGGAGCGGGTTAAGTCGATTATCTTGACCCCAGTGCTCAACTGGTACTCCTTTTATCGACCCCGAAACAATGAAAAGCAAAGTCGACCCGGGTGGAATTTGAAACTCAGAACGTAAAGTCGGACGTAATGCCGCTAAACATTTTCCGGGTGCGCTAACGACTCTGGCAGCTTGCCGCCTCACAAACACTTTACATATTTAGGGCTTGATGGAATCACTACATTCACCAACATCCACAACTATATGTGCCAACACTATGAAATTTCCAAGATCTGGAAGCTGGGCGAAAACAAAGTTCTTTAGCACAAAAAAACATCCTGAGAAGTAACATCACGCACACCATTCACCTTACGATACACACCTTCAAAATTCAACAAGAATCTAATCCCTGACTTCTCTAATCTACACATCCACGTTTCCAAATCGTAACATTGATTCGGACCCCTGTACTCACAAAACTTAACACAGAAAATACATGATGGCTTCAAAACCAAAAGGCTTTCCTCACCTGCCGTGCTAGCTACCGCAGACATTAGTAAAGAAACATTAGACTCCGTCCTTTGACTCATACACAAAACAGTTTAATATTATCTTGTGTAAGGTGGTAAGCTGGCAAAATCGTTAACACGATTCAGCAAAATGCTTAGCGCCATTTCGTCTGTCTTTACGTTCTGAGCTCAAATGCCGTCGGGGTCGATTTTACCTTTCATACTTTCGGGGGTCGGTAAATTAAGTACCAGTGAAACAATGAGGTCAATGTAACCGATTATCCCCTCTCCCCCAATTTCAGGCCTTGTGCCTATGGTAGAAACGATTATCATCATCATCATCATCATCATCCTCATTATTATTATTATTATTATTATTATTATTATTATTATTATTATTATTATTATTAATATCATTATTATTATTATTATTATTATTATTATTATTATTATTATTATTATTATTATTATTGTTCAGTAGTTTTATTTTTATAACGTGCTTTCACTTCACTACCGAGCGCAGTTCTGTGTGCCTTGGGTATGTGCTGTGGTTTGCTGTGATGCTCTTATGGTTACTGTATTGAAAGTGTTTTGAGTAGGATGTGTGCAGTGCCCAGTAGTGCAATTTTCTGTATGTTATATATATTTGTAAGTCCTAGTGTTTTTGTTATGTATTTGTCTGAATATTTTTTTATTATACCTAAGGCACCTACTATGATAGGAATTGTTTCTGTTTTTAGATTCCACATTCGAGTTACCTCTATTTCCAGGTCTTTGTATTTTGAAAGTTTTTCCATTTCTTTTTATTATTATTATTATTATTATTATTATTATTATGATTATTATTATTATTATTATCATTATTATTATCATTATTATTATTATTATTATTATTATTTTATGTTTGACTTTTGTTTTGCATTTGTACAAGTTGGATCCAAGTCTCGCCCAGAGACCTCAAGAGACAACAAGTTAGAAGTTCATGTAGGTGTTATGCCTAGGGTACCATATATTTGGATTTGTACAGTTTTGTTCAAGTGAATGTTTAAGAAACCATAAGAAAATTATGTGTTTGCTTTAAAATTTGAGATCACATAGACAGTATTTTACGTAGGATATGGGCAGTTCCCATGAGCACTATCTTTTGAACTTCAGCCATTTTGGGGTTTCCTGGAATTATTATTATTATTATCATTATTATTATTATTATTATTATTCAGTAGTTTTATTTTTATAACGTGCTTTCACTTCACTACCGAGCGCAGCTCTGTGTGCCTTGGGTATGTGCTGTGGTTTGCTGTGGTGCTCTTATGTTTACTGTATTGAAAGTGTTTTGCGTAGAATGTGTGCAGTACCCAGTAGTGCAATTTTCTGTATGTTATATATATTTGTAAGTCCTGGTGTTTTTGTTATGTATTTGTCTGAATATTTTTTTATTATACCTAAGGCACCTACTATGATAGGAATTGTTTCTGTTTTTAGATTCCACATTCGAGTTATCTCTATTTCCAGGTCTTTGTATTTTGAAAGTTTTTCCATTTCTTTTAGAGAAACGTTGTCATCTGCTGGTATTGAAACATCAATTAGAAGGCATTTTTTTCCTTCATGATCTTTGACAACTATATCTGGTCTATTTGCTTTAATTTCTCTATCTGTGTGTATTGGCATATCCCAGAGTATGGTTGCTTTCTCGTTTTCTGTGACCTTTTCTGGCGTGTGTTTATACCATCTTTTTTCTGTTGCTATTCCATAATGTTGGCATAGCTTCCAGTGTATATAGGTCCCAGCTCTGTCGTGTCTGTGAATATATTCCTTCTTAGCCAGGACTGGGCAGCCAGAGATAATATGATTTATTGTTTCTTGTCGATCTCCACATATTCTACAGTTACTTGTTATATTTCTTTTCATTATGTGTTTTTGGTAATTTCTGGTGGGGAGGCTTTGGTCTTGTGCAGCAATTAAAAATCCTTCAGTCTCTGCTTTGAGTCCTGAGCTTCTCAGCCATTGCTGGGATTTTTCTCTGTCTATTTCTTTCGCATTTAGTTTAGCCCAGTATTTACCATGTAGGGGCTTTTCTTGCCATCGTTTTATCATGGTCCGTTGCTGTTCTAGTTTTAGTTTGGATTTCATTTGTTTTATAGCTTTTGTTGTTTCTTCTTCTTCTTCTTCGTATTTGTTAGGTAGATTGATTTCTTGTTTGTATTTGTCAGCTTCCTTAAATACTGAAAACAGTTTTTTGTTTTGCTCGTGTTTTGTGGCTATTTGTATTAGTTTCCCTTGCTTCTGGAGTAGGTATTTTTGCAGTCCTATGGTGGTTATTTTATAATAGTTTTCTAGCTGTATAAGACCCCTGCCACCTTCTGTGCGTTGTATATATAGCCTTTCTATGTCAGATTTTGGGTGGTGCATCCTATATCCTGTCATTATTTTTCTTGTTTTCCTGTCTATTTTACATAGTTCGTTTAGTGTCCAGTTAAGGATGTTGTAGCTGTAGCTTATAACTGGGACAGCTAAAGTGTTGATACCCATTATCTTGTTTTTAGCATTGAGCTCTGTTTTTAGTAGTGATCTAACTCGTCTATAGTACTCTTTCTTTATTTTTTCTTTCATTTGTGTATGTTGTATCCTATCTAGTTCATTGACTCCTAAATACTTATATGGTTGGCTTTCGTCTAGTTCTCTTATTTCATTGGCTTTATCTAGTGTTATATTGCTACTTTTAACTAATTTTCCTCTTTTCAGGGTTGCTTTGGCACATTTTTCTAATCCGAATTTCATTTCTATTTCCTTGGTAAAGCCGTGTACTGTCTGTAGTAGTGTTTCTAGCTCTTTGTCGTTTTTTGCATATAATTTTAGGTCATCCATATATAGAAGGTGGCTGACTGTTTTTATTATTATTATTATTATTATTATTATTATTATTATTATTGTTATTATTATTATTATTATTATTATTATTATTATTATTATTATTATTATTATCATTATCATTATCATTATTATCATTATTATTATTATCATTATCATTATTATCATTATTATTATTATTAATATCATCATCATCATCATTATTATTATTATTATTATTATTATTATTATTATTATTATTATTATTATTATTATTGTTGTTGTTGTTGTTGTTGTTATTATTATTAATATTATTATTATTATTATTATTATTTTTATTATTAATATCATCATTAT
>NC_142936.1:85239363-85241863 GCF_046866305.1 Octopus bimaculoides | reverse complement strand
ATCAACATTAACGGGGAAATTCAAATGTTGGATACTGCAATTTGGACTGTACCCAAGGATAATGTGGCCATTGCAAATATACGAAATAACCTCGAGTAGAGTAGAAAGGATAGAACAAAGAGGCAGTGTGTTTATCAGAAAATGGCTTGGTCTGCCGAAACCACTGAATACAACTGCACTATATGGAAAACCCGTGCTGCAACTACCGATAACATCCATCGCTGAAGAATATAAGGTAGGAAAGGGAAGAACAGTAATGATGCTAAGGTATTCGAAAGATCAAAGCATCCGAGAAAACCCTCCAAAAGTACGAACAGGGAGGAAATGGACTGCGGAAGAGGCAGTAAACAGTGCGATCGGAAATCTAAGGAATGCCGATATAGTCGGAGCGACGCAAGAAGCAAGAGCCGGTCTAAGGTTGCACAATTTCAGGCCATTTTGCATGAGCTGCGTAAAAGAGATGAAAGAAGCAGTGGTACGTGAAATGAGAAAGGAAGAAGAATAAAGGGGAAATGTACATTTGGTGCAATGTAGTCAGCAGGGACAGTGCTTGAGATGGGAGGAATATGTGGTCAGTCGCAGAATCTCATGGAAGGAACTTTGGGCTTGGGAACAAGCAAGGACATCCTTCCTTATCAAGTCTACCTTCGACGTTTTACATTCACCGGTGAATTTAGTCCGGTGGAACATACAAACAACTGACGAATGTAGATGAGAGAAAGCGACGGTGAGACATGTTGTCAAACTGCAGGCTTGCACTAGACAGATATACATGGCGTCACAATCAAGTCTTCGGCGTCATAAGCGCAGCACTCAAGGAGAAGATCGAGGGATATAATAGGGGAGAATACCCAAAAGTGGTAAAGCGCGGAAAGATATACTTCCAGGAGGAGGGAAAAGGACATAAGGCCAGGCCTTCAAATAAAATATACGAGACAGACGAAAGATGGAAGGGATACTGGGAGATGGCCACGGATTTGGAAAGACTGTTAATATTTCCACTCATAAAAGCAACAAAAAGACCGGACTTAATCCTATGGGACACAGAACGGAAAATTTTGCTAGAGCTGACAGTGCCATGGGAAGAGAACATCACTAATGCAGAGCAACGGAAGGAGAAGAGGTATGAGAGATTAATCGAAGAGTGCGGAGTACAGGAGTAGACTGTCGAGTATTACAACCTGGCAGTGGGGGATAGAGGCTTTATTGAAAGGAAAATGACGACGTTATTTAAAAGGTTTGCATTTTCGAGCTCAGAGCTGAGAAAAGTAATAAGGAGGATACGGGAGGCAGTCGACAAAACCAGCTTCTATATGTGACTGAAGCGAGAAGCCATAACATGCCGACTAGGAAACAGCGTCCATAGGTGAGGCTGGCTGACACTTAAACAACATCGCTGATTGTCAGGTGAGCCAAGGTAGCGATCTCGTTCATAGCGTGCCCTCCTCCTGGTGCGAAGGCTTGTACCACCAAACGGTTGGTCGGTTCTGGCTGCTGGAACTGAAAATAACACGACACTGTTGGAAGGCAAGTTTAGAGAGGGCGCGGGCTAAAACTACACGCCTTTCCCCTCCATTGGTCAGTTGAAGCTTAGACAGTGTCACGTGACAGTTAGTTGGTGCTGGCTGCTGGAGCCTACCGGCGAGTATTTAAAGGGAGATTTGGCAAGATGGACAGTCGCCCGTACTGCAGATGCGCAATATTTCCAGGATTTTGTATTGTCTGAGAGACTTTTGTCTCATCTGCATAACTATCTGAGCAGCGGAGAGGGCCACTATAAATACCAGTGGCCCTAAGACAATGCCCTGTGGAACACCACTTACTGTTTGTGTTTGTTTCCTTTTGATGTGGCTCCATTGGCCACCACTGCCCGACGTCTATCAATTAGAGAGTCGTATAACCACTCTCCAGGTTTTCCGACTATGCTGAGATCACGCAGTTTGTGACTGCGTGATCTCATACCGTGGCCGACTTTATCAAAGGCTTTTGCAAAATCGAGATATATCACATCCACACACCAAAGTGTAGAGGTGTGTCAGGCAGCTTCTACCTGGTCGTTGAAATCCATCCTATGTACCAGTCAGTAAGTCATTTACACACACACACACACACACACACATATATATATGTATGTATGTATGTATGTATGTATGTGAATATACATGTTTGTGTGCATTATTCAAGTGCGGATCTACGTCTGCATCAAAAGCTGCATTTTGAACAGTGATAAGGAGTCTTTCTAAGGGAAACAACTCTTTTATAAATTTCCCTAGTTATCTCCCGTAGAGCATATTAGCCGTCCATTTTGAAACTGCATTTAAGGCAGATTCATAACTGATACGACACAGGGACAGACCTGCGCATGCACCCACACATACGGTCGCACACACACACACACACACACGCACGCACGCACGCACGCACACACGCATTGCACACACACACACATACATACAATGCACACGCATATACTCATATATACGTAAAAATATGCGCATGT
>NC_142936.1:85229363-85234363 GCF_046866305.1 Octopus bimaculoides | reverse complement strand
TTAATAGTTCACGTGTCTGTGGAGTGCTCATCCACATGCATGTTAATTTCACGAGCAGGCTGTTCCGTTGATCGGATCATCTGGAACCCTCGTCGTCGTTACACGACGGGCTTCTTTCAGTTTCCGTCTACCAAATCCACTCACAAAGTTTTGGTCGACTCGAGGCTATAATAGAAGACTCCTGCTCATGGAGACTGAACCTGGAATCGTGTAGTTGGCAATCAATAAACAGATCATCGAGTACGAAGAACATTTCGGTGTTTAGTTTCCGGTGTTTAGTTTTCGTGTTTAGTTCTGAGATCAAATCCTGCAGATGTTGAATTTTCCTTTAGTGTTTCTCCCATGGACGCTTGACAACAAGTACATCAACATCTAAAATCCAGGCATCTACCCTTTGCGCAGCGGTTATTAAACACTTCTCTACGGGTGTTGGATAAGATAATATATCCGCTACGCAAAGGGTGCTTGGATTTTCGAGATAAATATCTATATAATATTTGGTTTAACTTTCAACTAGTTATTATTATTATCACTAGCTTAAACTATTATCTTTTTTTATAGGACACGGTAATTTTCATATAATCTAATAGGACATGGTAATTTTCATACATGTATATTTTCATACATATACATAAAGGATACGGTAATTTTCATATAATCTAAAACTCAATTAGCAAGTGCAACTTTCATATTGGCATCTTGCGTATATATGACAGAATTCTTTTGATTAATGTAATTAAATTCAATTTATTTTCATTCAATCTCTTTTAATACATAGGAGGCATAAGTCAAACAGCTATTTCTGGGGGCTCCGAGATCAGTCATAATATCCGTCGTAATCTGTCTGGGGTTAGGGTTAGGGTTAGGGTTAGGCCGTAATGGAAGCAGTCAACATTGGATAAATCAAGCTTCCGTCATCATTTTATTCTTGTGGCCCCACCCCCATAGACATTCCATGTTTAAAAACTAGTTTTATAGAAACTTCTTTCAAAATTCCTATTTTGTTTTTCGCACATTAACTTGTGTAGGTTGAACTATGTAAAATGTTAGAGAAAGAAATCTAGCTGTTTCTTGCAATACCGCGTTTCCCCGAAAATAAGACCTAGCGTAAGTTTTTCAGGATGATTTTAATATAAGCCCTTCCCTTAAAATAAGCCCTAGTTGGGAACGAGAGACAGACAGAAATAAGTAGCTTCTTCATATTTATTCAAACCGCTTGGTTGCGGAGTATGCACTGTTCAAATTATCTTTTTGGCGGCTAAAAATAACGACGTCACAAAATCTATCCTGGCGTCTCTTTCGTAGCTCAAATATTTACAAGCAATACATCAATTGACAGCCCATGTTCGGAGCTTTCAAATGTGTCGTGTAACAGTTTCATCTGTGGTCAGTACTGGTCAGTAGATGCAAAAATCCAATAAGTTACACATTTTCTTTCAAGGCAAAAATCTCCGGGAAAACAACATGATGAAATTGAATGGGAAATCATTTGTCAGGTCATTTTTACCCCAAGGCAAGATGAATGCAAGAAGAAAGAGTTATTCCATTGAGTACAAGAAAGGAATCGTGGAGGAATCACTGTGCAAGAAACTTACTGTTTTCAAGAGTTTGAATCTCCGAATGGTTTGAAAATGGCGGCTAGACTACGATAAACTCAGTCAACAAGTCGACGAGGGAAATACAAGGAAACGCAAGTGTGGATCAGGTCGGCGACCACTATTTTCTGAGCTGGAAGACGTCATCTGTGAATGGATTGCTGACAGGAGAGAAAATACTTTGGTTGTTCGCAGGATTGCTATTCAAGCATTTGCTCTTGCAGATGCACCACAGTTTGGTATATTTCCAGAAGAATTCAAAGCATCCCAACACTGGCTGGATGGTTTCCTTCAGCGACATTAACTTTCTCTGAGAAGCCCGACAACACTATTCAAACTGGAAGATACCGAGATTATTAAACGTGTACTTGCATCTAAGTCTTTTGTTGATGGGATAGATTTTTCTAAATACCGTCTCTCCAACATGATTACTATGGATGAAACTGCAGTGTTCATAAGACAAGGATATCAATCGACTATTGATCAAAGGGGTGCGTCGCCAATCTACAATCCCTCCACTGCTTATGAAAGTGCACGAGTTACATGTATTTTGGCAATTCGTCTCGTTGGCAGTAAAGCCCCACCTCTAATCATCGCTAAAAGCAAGAAGGATAAAATTGAACGCGTTTGAGGCATCTGCGTTCTGGAAATTGAAAAGGCATGGTGTACACAGGCAGTTTTAAAGAAGTGGATCGATTTCAAGCTGCCAGTTATTTTTCGGGGGGGCCAAAGAGGTCTGATAGTCTGGAATTCAGCCAGCACGCACCGCACAAAAGATATGAAGAACTTCCTTGCAGAAAGAAGAATAGATCAAATCATGATACCCGCAGGAGTGACTGCCTATCTCCAGACTTTTGACATTGCAATAAATAAACCATTCAAAGACCATTTACGCAGGGAAATCAATGACAACATTGAAAACAGAATGGCGAGAAATCAGTGTGAGAATTTTGTGAAACCCAGCCTCCAAGCGGTCGTGATATCGGTGACAAATTCATGGAACAACATCACAGACAGCTGTGTTGCCAATGCACTACGAGCTGGCTATCTGTACAGGAACTTCTCATTCAATGATATCTCTGTTGTTTGAGATGAGAGATTGGAGACGAAAGTTCTGCAGGGAAATGGAGTCACACCAAAACGATGCCGGAATTTTGGAATCCGGTAATTCACAAAACAATGACATTCCGGAGGACAATGACATGGATTTTTGAATAAATTATTGTTAATGAGTTTCTGAGTAAAAGAACATATAAATGATCAAGTAAATGTAGATCGTTTTTCGTAATTTCTGTTTATTTAGTAATTTCCCAATTTTCTATTTCGTAATGTCGTTTTTCAGTACATGAAAAAAATACGAACTTCCCTAGTGTGTCATTCCGGAGTGACAATAAATATAAGCCTAGTCTTATTTTCGTGGAAACACGGTACATACCAATACATATATCTAAAGAAAACTTTTTCAGGGGCCCTTAAAATACTATTGTGGATCTCCAGTTTAATATTTTGTTACTTGAACCTCCCTACCTCCAAATCTTATGTGGGTCCTCAGAGGCCGTATGGACCCCAGAACCATTAACACAGATGAAGCTATATTAGAACACTCGGATATACTTTGCCCTAATTTAATACATAGAACTCTCAGTTTCATCTTAGAACTAAGGTTAACACGAGGTCAGAGACGAAATAATTTTGTGACCACATTAAATTTCAAGATATCCCATTCATTTTCTTTTATACCTTAAAGCTAAGTAGATTAATGAAATAAGCTTGCTATGCATTAGTAAAACTCAGTTCACTTCGGACCACGCTTGTGGAAAAACCGTGAATGTAGATAAGGTGCATAGCAGAATAGTGTAGATTGCATACACAAGTGCATATACTCTGTGCAGCAGAAACACGAAGGCGGCGAACTGGCAGAAACGTTAAGCACGCCGGGCGAAATGCTTAGCGGTATTTCGTCTGCAGTTACGTTCTGAGTTCAAATTCCGCCGAGGTCGACTTTACCTTTCAACCTTTCGGGGTCGATAAATTAAGTATCAGTTACGCACTGGGGTCGATCTAATCGACTTAATCCCTTTGCCTGTCCTTGTTTGTCCCCTCTATGTTTAGCCCCTTGTGGGCAATAAAGAAATAAGAAACATGTGTTGGTCATTTTTAAGTAACTAATTATGCTGTATTGAGCTAGCAGAAACGTTAGCACGCCGAGCGAAATGTTTAGCGGTAATTCGTCTGTCTTTACGTTCTGAGTTCAAATTCCGCCGAGGTCGACTTTGCCTTTCATCCTTTCGGAGTCGAAAAATTAAGTACCAGTTGCGTACTGGAGTCGATCTAATCGACTGGCTCCCTCCCCCAAAATTTCGGGCCTCGTGCCTAGAGTAGAAAAGATTAATTTCATAAAATAATTCCTTATTCGGGAATCTAGTATTTCGATGTCTGATTTTACTTTTGACAGCAATCCTTGAATGCAATCCTGTCAGATACAGCTGCACATTGTTTCAGTTTATAATTACTCGTCATCACTTTACATTTTACAGATTCTCATCATGATAAGGAATTAAAGAAAGTTTGCGACTCAACACATTCATCCAGTCTGCTATTGCCGCCTTGTATTGCTTCGCCCTCAGCCGTTCTACATGATCACAATGCTAGATTAGACTTAAGAGGTGATACTTAAAAACTTTGCAGACAATAACCTTCTCAAATGCTTACCAAAGAAATACTAGACGTATCAGCTGTGAAAGGGATGCCCCCACCAAAAAAAAAATTACAGACAACAGACACATCAAATCTTTTTTTTTTTTTGTGCTTGGTAACCCTGTGAGAAGAAACAGTCTACTTGAATGCCATGGTAGATTTTCAGTTTCATCAAAAGTGAATCCGGAAAAGTAGCTCAAAGCTCTGGTTTGTTCTGTAAACCACATAAACTGATGGACTTTCATTTCACTCACAATATCGGCTCCAAACGACCATTCGTTTATGGTGTGTCACGCAGCTGATTAAAACTATGCTCGACCAATCATTTATTAATAATAAAATAAATGCACCCTTTTAAAGCCCCCGGTTTCAATGGCGTATGTGTTCCCCAGCTGGACGGGACGCCAGTCCATCGCAGCGTTACTCATTTTTGCCAGCTGAGTGGACTGGAGCAACGTGAAATGAAGTGTTTTGCTCAAGAACACAACGCGTCGCTCGGTCCAGGAATCGAAACCACAATCTTACGATCATGGTGCTGACACACTAACCACTAGGCCACGCGCCTCCACAATCATTTATTAGCCGCACGTTTCGCTTTCCCCAGGTTCCTAGCTACGAACGCAGTTTCTTCCTGGAGCTTATGTGTTGTTGGCACTCCGTCGCTTACGACGGCGGGGGTTTCAGTTGATCTGATCAACGGAACAGCCT
>NC_142936.1:85216863-85219363 GCF_046866305.1 Octopus bimaculoides | reverse complement strand
TTTCATTTTATTTGCCATAAAGGCAGTATACAGAGTAGCTACTTACCACACAGCCACTCCTGCGCCAGTAGGATACTTTTTCAATAATAAGAAAGTCATGACTTGCCTTACAAACGAAACCAAGAAATACTCGAGGTAAGAACAATAACAAATAAAGACAGGACCAGCCAAAGCGTAGCATCTACCTACATTCTTTTTTGAAAAAAGAAGTTGACACACCCAATTATCAAGGGCTTAAATGCTGGACTTTACACTTTTATCAGATCGGCAAAGAAAGACCGATAGAAGAAGTATCAGGCTTTAAAGAATCATTCCATCGACTAGATTTCCTCAAAGCGGTGCCCCAGCATGGCCGCAGTCTAATGACTTGAGCAACTAAAAGATAAAAGATCAATGAGTTAGGTTTAGGTAAATAGCGTCGGCCGGTCGTTGACCAAACTTATGATGAATAAGTATTTCAGCCTTGACTAGTTTTAGAATTATCTCAGACCACATTTTCGAATATATTCTTCCTTCTTTTAAGAAATAGGTCGTGATTTAAGGGAGACTTCTTGCTATATCTAGCAGACTCAGCGACGACATAGAGGCTCCTTTATCGAGCTGTAAGACTTGTAATAACCTGTGCTAAGCACCACTAGGTATTAGGGTCATCATTGTCTGCCTATATATGTGCAGTGCAGCAGTGGTTAAAAGCTCTCACGAGTTTTGGAGTGACAGAGCTGTATACTTTGAAAGCATTTATCGGACACACGATCATGTGTCTCCTAATTGTTAAATGACCGGAAATACGAAACAGTTTGTAGGGTAAACAAATTGCTACGAAGAAGTAAATGTAACGTGTAGTCTTAATTAGTCGATGTTGAGAAAGTGAAGGTGGGGACTAGGGTTAGGGTTAGGAGCTGGAATTAATAAAGAGGCCAAAAGTAGCTGGAGAGCTGGTCTGTCGGTCAAGTTTGTGAGGATAATATTACAGCTTATTCCGGCTCAGCCCTTTGCACTAGTGGTGTTTGTTTATATGTGTCAATATGCCAATGGGTCACTGAATGTTGATGGAAGAAGATATGAGAACGAAGCTGTGTTGCATTCATTAAAGTCCACCCTCTGGTGTTGTCCTCTCATCGCTCACTATGTCGCTTTCTTCTTGGAATAAGCCTTTCTACTAAAAGCACAAGGCCTGAAATTTGTGGGGACGAGGCTAGTCGATTAGATCGACCCTAGTACGTAACTGGTACTTAATTTATCGACCCTGAAAGGATAAAAGGTAAAGTCGACCTCGGCTGAATTCGAACTCAGAACAAGGCGACGGGCGAAATACCGCTAAGTATTTCGTCCAGCGTGCTAACGATACTGCCAGTTCGCCGCTTTTTTCTTCTTGGAATGGCACAAGCAATGGTGTATTCAAAGTAAAAGGATCTAATTTAATGGCTGTAACATGTCAGTTTCTGTAGGATTTTTGGGTGATATTCACACACTGCTGGTTGGGGTGTTATTTGATAATGTCGGATCTCCTTCAATGTCCGCATCAACTCCCAGTAACAAATCAATTCCATAGAGTGGAGTTTTGTTTGTAGATCTGTTGCAAGCGTTGGTTTTGGGTTCACACACACACACACACACACACACACACACACACACACACACACACACACACACACATATATATATACACAACGGGCTTCTTTCAGTTTCCATCTACCAAATCCACTCTGAAGGCTTTGATCGACCCGAGACTATAGTAGAAGACACTTGCCCAAGATACCACGCAGTGGGACTGAACCCAGAACCATGTGGTTGGTAAGCAAGCTACTTACTATACAGCTACTCATAAATTAATAATTTCTGATAAGGAGAGAACTTGAAATATTCCTTCATACCTTTTTAAGTTGCAGTGGATTTCGAAGCAGAAAAGCTATAAATAATACCACGTAAATAATTCTGGAATTATTAATTTCATCTTTATCAAAGGAGCAGTTTTAAATATAAATATATAAATTATTAGTTCTAAATCTCTGACCGAGAAACGTGCAGCAACAGTACGATAAAGTAAAGTTTATTTGCCAACGTAAAGTGGCAATCCGGATTAGGACCGATGTTACTGTTATTTAGCCCCAGGAAAACATCGTTGGCAAAGAAACTTTACTCCATTGTACAGCTACTGCATATTTATCGTTTAGAGATTTAGAACAAATAGTTTCTCTATTCTTGAGATCAGTAACTGTGTGTCACTTTGAAAAGTACATACCGTATTTGATGGCTTAAATCTCCCTGCGTCCAATGCATTCAATGTAGGCTCACAACTCGCTCAAAAGGGTATGTATGTTTACAAAACGTGTGCTGCCATCTATTGGTGAACAAACGCCTACTGTCTGTTTATATCGAATGTGGACGCAATAAATTGCTTATAATTACCGGTAATAACATAAAGTTATACAGGTAAGTGGAGGAATTAAAACATTATTTTAGTGGTAATTTATTTTACAAGAGTATAGCCAAGGCTAGG
>NC_142936.1:85199363-85211863 GCF_046866305.1 Octopus bimaculoides | reverse complement strand
CATCACCATACCACCACCAACGCCACCACTACCACCACCACCACCACTACACCACTGTCACCTCTACCGCTACTGTCCCTCCAACATTCACTACCGTCGACGCCACCACCACCACCGCCACCACCACCACCACCACCACCACCAACACCAACACCACCACCAACACCAACACCACCACCAATACCACCACCACTATCCACACCACCACTACCCACCACCACTACCACCACTATCCCCACCACCACTACCCACCACCACTACCACCACTATCCCCACCACCACTACCCACCACCACCACCACCACTATCCCCACCACCACCGCCGCCACCACCAACAACAACAACAACACCACCACCACTATCCCCACCACCACTACCCACCACCACTACCACCACTATCCCCACCACCACCACCCACCACCACCACCACCACCACTATCCCCACCACCACCGCCGCCGCCACCACCACCACTATCCCCACCACCACTACCCACCACCACCACCACCAACAACAACACCACCACCACCACCACTATCCCCCCCCACCACCATTACTACCGCTACTATCACTATCAACTACGCCTCTACCATTGCCACACTCACCAGCACCACTACCACAACCATGACCAATACACCAGCACCACCACCAGCACCACCACCACACATACCACTATCATCACTGCCATCCATACCACTACCGTAACAGACGTCACCACCACTGCCAGGAGTACCAGCTCACCACCATAACTACTACCACCACTATCATGAACAACAACAGCAACCACAACAACATCGCAATAATTCCACTTATCCACTAAGTGGCGAGGGATAATCATTTAGGTGTGTCTTAATTGACCACAGCCTATGTCTTATTAAACAAGGCGTTGGTCATTATTGGGGGAGGGGGAGAGGGACGGGGGGAGGGGAGGGGGTGATGATTGGAAGTGAGGAAGAGGAGGAGGTGAGAAAAAGAGAGAGAGAGGTAGGGGTTGGAGGTGAAGGAATAGGTTCACATACCAACGAATGCTAGACCACCACCACCACCACCACCACCACTGTCGCCTCCGCCGCCTCCATCGCATACAACCACAATAACAATAGCAACAGCGATACAATTACATCGCCACCAATGACAGCCATGAACATGAACGCGGCCGCCATCTTTGACAACATGATGACGATGATGATGATGATCATCATCATCATTATCATCATCATCTAAAGCTTCTTTTACCGTCACCGCCACCACCACCGCCACCGCCACTATCAGCACCACAACAACAACAACAACACCACCACTACAAGTACTACCTCCCCTACCATTGCCTTCACTAGCACTATCACAGTAACAACCACTACCACCACCACCACCACCACCACCACCAACAACAACAACAACAACAACAACAACAACAACAACAACACTATCACCACTATAACCGCTACCACTAATTACCACCACAACGAACACTCAAACGACAGTACCTCATGTACTATCACCGCAACCACCACTCTTACCATGGCCAACACCCCTACGGAAGCACCAATATGGTCGATCCACCGGCTAGAAATCACAATCAAATCACCATCAAAACGTCAAACAATATGGAAGGCTACTTTCAAGATAGCTTATTACACACACACACACACACACACACACACACATATACTTTACGTCTTAGATTGGGAGGATCGTCAAGGCTGGAACGTCTTTTATCATAGTTCTGTTGATTTAAGACTAAACACCACCACCGTCTCCTGGACCACCACCATCACCGTCTCCAGGACCACCACCACCACCACCACCACCACCGCCACCAACATACCACCGCCACCAACATATCACTGCCAATGCCACCGCCGGTACCACCACCGCCATACCGCCAACACCACCATACCAGCGCCGCCACCATCACCTCCATTATCACAATCGTCACCTCCATCACCGACAATGACATCACCACCACCACCACCATCTCAGTATCAACACCACCACCGCCCTCAGTACACCATTACCACGGCGACATCATCACCATCATCACCCCACCCCACCACCATTATCATCACTACTACTACTACAACTACTGTTGCTGCTGGTACCATCACCACAACCACCATACCACCACTACTACTACTACAACCATCATCACCCCCACCACCACTACTACTACTACTACTACTACTACTACTGCTACTACTGCTACTACTGCAAGGAATGGGTGGGAGCACTAGTGAGGCGTAGGTGTTGTGACTTTAGGGGGTCCAAATATGGTTAAATGTGTATAACCTGCTGATAGTTGAGTAGGATCCTGTGAAGTCAAGAGAAAGTGGGTTCTCAGAAACCCATAAATGTCACATCAAATGGTCTAAACATGTTAATTAATAAATTAATAATAATTAACGATCACACACTCTCTCAATATTTAGCAACATTCCTGGAACGCATCAATCTTTCATCCTTGGCTTATCTACAATTAATTCATTACAAATCCATCGCTTAAACATCAAACTCATCCAATGTCTGAGTCACGAGTACAAGGCCAGCAATATCGGCGGAGGGGTAAGTCGATTACATCGACCCCAGTGTTATTTCAAGGGGCTACACACAGAGGGGACAAACAAGGACAGACAAACGGATTAAGTCGATTATATCGACCCCAGTGTTGAACAGGTACTTATTTTATTGACCCTGAATAGATGAAAAGCAAAGTCGACTTCGGCAGAATTTGAACTCGGGTCATAAAAATAAAGGACGAAATCCTGTTAAGCATATCGCGCTGCACGCTAACGCTTCTGCCAGCTCACCATACTGTTTCGGTCATTTAATACTGATTTCAAACTTTGGCACAGGGCCAGCAATTTTAGGGAAGGAGTAAGTCGATTACATCGACTCAGTATTCAGCTGGCACTTATTTTATCGATCTCTACAGAATCAAACGCATTGTCGATTTCGGCGGACTAGTCTCGGTCATTTATATTCTTTTCTACTCTAGGCACAAGGTCCGAAATTTTTGGGATGGGGAGGGGGGGTCAGCCGATTAGATCGACCCCAGTACGCAGCTGGTACTTAATTTATCGACTCCGAAAGGATGAAAGGCAAAGTCGATTTCGGTGGAATTTGAACTCAGAACGTAACGGCAGACGAAATACCGCTAAGCATCTCGCCCGGCATGCTAACGTTTCTTATTTCTTTATTGCCCACAAGGGGCTAAACATAGAGGGGACAAAAAGAGACAGACAAAGGGATTAAGTCGATTACATCGACCCCAATGTGTAACTGGTACTTAATTTATCGACCCTGAAAGGATGAAAGGCAAAGTCGACTTCGGCGGAATTTGAACTCAGAACGTAACGGCAGACGAAATACCGCTAAGCATTTCGTCCGGCGTGCTAACGCTTCTGCCAGCTCACTACCTTTCTGTTATTTATATTAACAACCGTCAACCGTCACTCATTATCCATCACTCATTATCGTATCACTCGTCCTAGTCCGTGTCTATCCACCCATCCGTACATCTGTCACCTGACTATCTATCGATTTTTTTTTCGCGTCCATCCATCAGTTCATCAATACAATCAGACCTACCACACCATCGAACCATCATCCACTGACCATTCCAAAATCCACTCCACCCATCATTCTAGCCCTTTGTCTATCCATCCAACCATGCACCCATCGATCCATGGATCCGTTCATTCACTCGATCACCTACCTATACATCCAAACCCCTTTCCATTCAGCCCTCCATCATTACAACTAACCCTCCTCCTACCAACTCAATCCACCCAGCTATCCATGCTTAGATACGCATATCCACTCACTCATTTAACCATCCATCCATCCAACCATCCATCCATCTAACCATCCATCGATCCATCGATCCATCTATTCACCCATCCACCCATGCGCTCATCCACGCATCCACCAATCCACCCATCCGTCATCCAGTCTCTCCTTTCTCTCTCCATCCCTCTTTACCGCTCACCACCCTTCCTCCCTCCCACCATCTATCCTTAATCTCACCATCCTTCCCTTATTCCATCTATCTATCCACCCATCCATCCATCCATCCATCCATCCATCCATCCATCCATCTTAACCTTATTATTGTTTGTAGCTTTATATTGTTTTTCTGTTTGATTTTCAATAAGGTCGCCATTTTCCTGTGTCTCGATCTAATGAAGTGTTTAAATTATTTACTGCTTCTAGGTTCGCATTTTACTCTGAGTTCATATGACCATTCAGATTGTGGGGTACGGCCAGTCCATCATCTCTCTATTGTCCTATGTTACTGGCTTACATTCTGATGTTTTTTTTTTCGTCTATGTAGTAGGTACAATGTGACTAAATCCAATATTCACTCTCCGACGAATGTTATGCCTGGTTACATTGAAATGTTCATTTTTTGCGATACTTGACTAAGAGTTGGCATAAAGTAATAACGGCCTTGCTTAGTCAGCTTCAGTTATGATGGTGTATTTTTTTCTTCCTGAATACAGCGGTTTTCAGAGGAAAGTGTTTAGAAATGAGAAGGTAGTATTTTACAATATCGAACTGCAGACATGAGTTGTCTTTCAGACATGAGTTGTCTTTCAGACACGAGTTGTCTTTCAGACATGAGATGTCATTCAGTATTGTTAAGCTACTTAAATGAAGTGCTACTATAGTTCTATTGTAATTGATTTATATTCATCAGATTTTAGATTTTATACAATCAAGTATGTGTTTATTACCTATTTACGGGTTGGGTTAACAAGTTTGCATTTTGGGTTAGATATAAAATTATAACAATGGTTCTTTACTGTTAAGTAATGTTTTCACCAAGTGAAACATTGTACCTTGACTTCTAAATTTAGATGTGTAGCTGAAAATCTCACTCTGTTATTTATTAGCTAATACATATTTGAGATTGTTGCTTGTTTTATAGGGTGTAATTTATATCGCTTAATATTAATTTGCTGTATGTATTTCTATATAGTATTAATTTTATCGTGTCATACATATTGAGTTTTTGAAGGGTGAAAAATGCTATTGAACAGGTTTGGAAAATTATTAGAGTAATTTTTAAACGTTCCTTTTTTAAAATAGAAAAGACACATTTGGGATAAACAAAAGCACTTTCAAACTACGATATACATAATAATTATAAAGACAACATCATATTCGCTTCCTTATCATAATACATATGGTACGTTAAAATCAAGAGTGGAAAACAATCCTATGGTAATAAAGAGGATCATTGAAAAAGTATATTCATGTTAGATGTGACAGGACCTGTAATTTATGCACACCTGAAAACTTAAAGATGCTAATTATGGATGCCACCACATTAGGTAGAAAAGAAGAAACTGTTTTTATATGTTTGTATAAAAACAAAATCAACGTTGAATCTTTTCTACGTACACTGGTGTCAGTAACATTGGATACGCAAACAGGATAATTACAAAATCAAAATACAAATTTCAGCAAAACGAACCAGTGTCCCCTTCGAAGATGAAGTTATGTTCTTCAAGTGATTTACCATAAACTTTCTAAAGAATCACTTGTAGTACCCCAACATTGTAAAAGATATACGGAAACTATACAGCCTGACACGATCAATAAAATGGATAAAATAAATGTGTTGCGGTGTTAGCTTGTCTTTTATCTTTTAACTAGTTTCTCTTATCGGACAGTGGCCATGCTGGTGCACCACCTTGAAGGGTTTTGCGGGAACATATTGCCCCCAGTACTTATTGTCATAAAAGCTGGTGCTTATTCTATCAGTTGCTTTTGCCAAACTGCTAAGGCTGCCTTCGACATTTTCTATCCAAAAGATTTCTCGACCCAATAAATAAATGTTATTCTTTATAACTGTATGTGATATATTTCGAGAATACACACACGCGCACACACACACACACACACACACACACACACACACAGATACATAAATATATATGTACGTATATATATATATATATATATATATATATATATATATATATATATATATATACATATATATATATATATATATATATATATATCGAAATTGCGAAGATAATCTGGTATTCGACTGAGGAAGGAAAACTTCGAATGACCCATACTTTAAAAAAAATTTTTTTGTATCGTCTATCCGGATGTTTTGTTGTCCCATTTTTGTATCACCGATGTTTTGCGTTCTTGTCCCATTTTGTATTATACATACATACATAAATACACACACACACACACACACACACACACATATATATATATATATATACATACATACATACATGCATGCATACACCACACACACACAAACATATACGACGAGCTTCTTTCAGTTTCCGTCAACCAAAGCCATTGAATAATCTTTGGTCGACTCGATGCTAGAGCAGAAGTCACTTTCCTAAGATGCCACTTAGTGGGACTAAACCAAAAACCATGTAGTTTGGAAGCAAACTTCCTACCAAAGAGCCACACACCCCAAAACCTTATATAGCAATACAGTAGACACAAACTGAGTATTCTGCTTTCGAATTTTGAGACGAGGCCAACAATCTCGGAGGAATGGTCGATTACATCTTCCCTTCTGCTCAAATAATACTTGCTTTATCGCCTCTGAAAGGATAAAAGGTAAAGTAAATGTCCGCGGAATTCGAACTCAGATCCTTAAAGACGGGCGAAATGCTGCTATGCATTTTGTCCGGCGCGTTAACGATTCTGTCAGCTCGCCGCCTTGCAAACTGAGTTTATTAAATGATATACTCTAGACTCTTTATTGAGTACTTTTCCTGTCGGTCGTGAAGAAACGCATCCTCCTACAAAACACACACGCGTACATATATAATGCATACACACATACATACATTTATATATATGTATATATATATATATATATATATATATATATACACACAGATAGGTAGATAGATAGATAGATATACATAGATATATAGATACATCCACCTAGCCATATGTATGTGTGTATGCGCGTGCATATTCTCACACATACTTACACATATGATGCAGAATGTTGTGCTGTTACTACATTAAGTCAGTGACAAATTGCTATTCTTCCCAACTTCACCAATCCACAAGATAATCAGACAAGTTCTCATGATGGCCACTAACCTATATGAACTTTAACCTCTTTTTTTTTTTCCTATCTACCACTTTATGTCTTTTTGTCTGTGTTTTGGGCCTTTTTTTTTTTTTGCTTTATGTTCTTTTTGCTTTTTATTTCTCGTTTTGCGTTGTGGTTGTTTACGGGGGAGTGCAGGTGGGCTGGGGGAAGAGCAATTACTTCATCCGCTGGTTGTTAACTGGAAGTGCTCCCCTCCCTGCTTTTCTCCCCCTCCCCTACTCCTCCGCCTAACACCATCATCATAATATCGTTGCGTAATCAGAGACCGGATGCCCTACTCTCCGAAAACGGATGACTCCTTGTGTTGTGTATGAATGGTTCACTGAGCAGGGGGTGACGGTGGTGGTGGTGATGACGAGAGATAAAAGAGATACATATATAAATGGATGAAATTAACAATGGAAGCTGACAGAGAGAGAGAGAGAGGGGGGGAGAGAAAGAAAGAAAGAGAAAGAGAGAGGTGGGGGAGAGAAAGAGAGTGAGTGAGAACAGAGCTGAGTGGAATGGAAAAAAAAGAGTAATGTAAATGGATGGAGGGGAGGCTGGATAAAGAGAGCTAAAAGATAAAGAAGAGAGAGAGAGAGAGAGAGAGAGAGAGAGAGAGAGAGAGAGAGAGAGAGAGATATTTGAATGAAAGAATGGAAAGAGGGAAACGTTGATAAATGGATGGAACTTGGTGTGTGCGTGTGTGTGTGTGTGTATATATATGTATATATATGTATGTATATATAAGTATACATATACATATATGTACACACACACGCATCACACATTTATAGAAGTATATATATGTCTATATATATATATATATATATATATATATAAAGATATATATATATATATATATATATATATATATATATATATATATATATATATATATATATATATATATATATATATATACGTATATATATATATATATATATATATATATATATATATATATATATATGCATATGTATATGCATATGTATATACATACGAATATATATATATATATATATATGTGTGTGTGTGTGTGTATATATATATATATGTGTGTGTGTGTGTGTGTGTGTCTGTACATACATAAGGCGAGAAAATGACAGAATACTAAATCTTAGAGCTAGATAGAGACTGGAAATAACACGTGAGAAGATATGATAACATACATTCATGCATACGCGCGCGCGCACGCACACACATGCGCACGCATGTACTCACACACAGACACACACACAGTATGATTTCTGTCAACTCCCTCAGCTCCTTTCCTAACAGACACGGCTCCTTGTTCCTTGGCCTTTAAATTTTGATATAAAAAGATTTGATAAACAAGACTATAAATTAAAACTGACCTCAAAAAACAGTGACAAGCTTGATCTCTGTATTTATGCAGCTGAGGATTGCTCTGCATTTAAATTGATGTAATGGTTGCACTGTTCAATTAAATGGAGTTGCTTGAAACGATCGTACTGCATTAACTCTGGATATCTTGTTGCTTATTTTGATTTTAATCACCTTACGTTGAAGCTGTATGGATAATACCGAACTAAATTCTGGTGTCTCAACTTAAGTACCTAATTCATCTGAATCTCTCTCTGTCTCTCTCTTTCTCTCTCTCTCTCTCTCTCTCTCTCTCTCTCTCTCTATATATATATATATATATATATATATATATATATATGTATGTATATTTATATACAGATGTATGTATATATATAAAATATTTATATACATACATACATATATATATATATATATATATATATATATATATATATACATATATATATAAATATTGGTGTGTATGTATATGCATATGTACGGCAGACATCGGAGTGAGGGAAAAGATAAGTCACTCAAACGGTAGCGAATGGTGACGAAAGAACTTTAATAAGCAACAAAAAAAAAGAAAAAAAAACGAAACAAAAAAATGACTGTTTAATCAACAGGTTAAACAAATGATTGATTCGTTAGTTACATAGATATTTAACCAATTGATTGTTAATAAAGTGGAATTGAACCAGTGCGTGTAATTAATATTTATTTCTTTATTGCCCACAGGAGGTTAAACATAGAAAGTACAAACAAGGACAGACAGAAGGATTAAGTCGATTATATCGACTCCAGTGAGTAACTGGTACTTCATTTACCGACCTCGGAAAGGATGAAAGGCATAGTCGACCTCGGCGGAATTTGAACTCAGAACGTAAAGACAGACGAAATACCGCTAAGCATTTCGCCCGGCGTGCTAACGATTCCGCCTGCTCGCCACTTTGCGTGTGTTATTAATATTAGTGTGATGATTCTCTCAAAACATAACAATACATATATATGCACATATATGTGTGTGTGTGTGTGTGTGTGTGTGTGTGTGTGTGTGTGTGTGTGTGTTTGTGTGTGTGTGTGTGTTTGTGTGTGTATACGTGTTTGTGTTTTCGAATGTTTTCTAACGTGCCACCGGCGCAAGTGCCAGTAAGGCAACGCTGGTAACGATTACGCTCAAATGGTGCTATTTACGGGCCACTGGCACGGAAGCCAGACAGCTGCTCTGGCAATGATCACGCTCGGAGGGTGCTGTTAGTGCTCCACTGGCACCGGTGCCAGTCATCGAATATGGTTCAATTACGATTTCGATTTCGATTTCACTTGCCCCAACAGGTCTTCGCAAGCAGAGTTTCGTGTCCAAATGTATATTGGGATTTGCTCGAAATACGAAGTAGAACAGCCGACAACTGATGGAGGGATGTATTTATGTTGCTTGTCTTGTTTTCCATTTGTTTCTTTCGTTGTTCACAAAAAAAATGTTCGTATTCCATGTTTTCGTATTTCGCATTTCATGTTGTTTACGTTCTGTGGTGTCCTGTGCCCATATACGGATATGTATATACGTATGTATGTATGTATGTATGTATGTGTGCATATGTATATATATATATATATATATACATACACACACACATACACACACACACACACACACACACACACACACACACACACACACATATATATATATATATATTAAGTAGACAATATACAAACATTTGTATAGACTAAGAATAAGGTACGGACAGAAAAATAACTAATTTGCAAGTAAAATTTGGTAAGCGTGCACGCAACAATATGTTTGAAAAGACGGCCAGAGAAAGCGTGCATAAAAGAAAGCTTGTTCTCCATTCCTCTTCGACAGTGTAACCCTTGCCAATGATTATCTATCATTAAATGTTGCCACCATCATTGTTCCTTCATTCACTGACGCACTTACAGACGGCAAAACTTCGAAGTCACTGTGACCTTTATTTCATCGGAATAACACATGTATGTATGTATCTATGTATGTATGTATGTAGGCATGTGTGTATGTATGTATGAATGTATATATGCAAGCATGTATGTATATATATGTGTATATATTTACATATACATATGTATGTATGTATGTATGTATGTATCTATGCATGGAAGTATGTATGTATATATACATGTATATATTTAGATACATATACATATGTATGCATGTTGTATCTATCTATTTGTCTATCTATCTATACATGCATACACACACACACACACACACACACACACACACACACACATATATATATATATATATATATATATATATATATATATATATGTATGTATACCACACATCAGCAAGTAAATAATTGAAAATAATTTTCTGCCACTTTATTACGGTAAAAATTATTAATTAGTACTATAGACATAATTATTAAGAGCTATTATGATAACCTCAAAACGTTAATGGCACCCTCACTCCTTCCATGACTAAACGTATTGGCGTTATTGTAATTTAAAAAAAATATTTTACTTCTTTTATTACTTATCCATCCTATTACCTACTTAGAAAAATTAACCCACCAATTACTATTTTAAGTTTAGTCATTTACTCAACGTCCCAAAACGACACATAAGCAAAATGGTATGATTCAAAAATATAAAGTCTCTCCTTTTCTCCTCGAGGGTCTTCTTCTCTTCTTTACTTTTCTTCTATGCATGTATTTTTCTTCACTCATAACGGATTTCTTACCAAATATGATGAATATTATTTTTAGAATATCAATGTTGACACCATATAACATTGGAAGCAGAAACAGCTGTTAGATGGGATACAGTCTATTTGCATTGAATTAAAAAATAATAATTGACGTAAGTCAATTGATGTTGACCAATATTTCTCCATTTTCAGTTTACTTTAAATTTAATTCTTAATAAAATCGTGTTTATCTTTGTCATTACCTGTAATCTATGAGCATAATATGATTGCAAATGTATGTCCAGGCTTAACATTGGTAAATATACCGGTAGTATAACGACTACTTTTATCCCTTAGACGGTTATTCCAACCTCTAACTCTACTAACCTTATATATATATATATATATATATATATATATATATGTGTGTGTGTGTGTGTGTGTGTGTGTGTGTATATATATATATGTATATATATATATATATATATATATATATATATATATATATATATATATATATATATATATATATATATATATATATATATTTACATACATACATATATATATATATATATACATGCATGTTTGAATGTATATATATGGATATATATATATAATACATATATATGTATATGTATGTATATATATATATACACTCACACAATCCCTCAGTCCTACATGCATTATCACATATACGTGCAGTTGTAGACGTATAAGCTAGCACACCATCAAACATACATGAGAAATTATATATAAACCTATATATAGTTGACCTATATTTGATTCTGCACACACACACACACACACACACACACACACACATGCACACGCATATATGATTGTGTGTTTGTATAAAAAGCAACATACACCTACGCGCGAGCGCGTATCATAATAAAATCCCTTGTATCCGCATTAATTCTGAGAATTCAGAGAATCGTTGAAACATGAAGCAAAAAATTCCTCTGAGCTATCTGTTGCCATGTTTTATGTGCTGAGTCCAAAATTTAGCGAAGCCGAACTTTCGTTTCATCTTTCCGGGGATTTATAAAATAAAATAACAATTGAATGTGGTTGGTTGTTTTAGAATTGTTAAAGTGACCGTTTTCGTTCCCGTTCTTTAAACATCGTCTCAAATACACGGATGGTAAGTTATTGTTTAAAAGTAATACATTTGAACTCTACAAAAGTATATAATAACCAATCAAATTAATGTAAAATTGTTTTTATCATAACTGAACATAAAACAACAAATACTAACATCTGTGTTATTGTTTATTCTTCACAAAGCGGCGAGCTGGCAGAATCGTTAGCACGTCGTGCGAAATGCTTAGCGGTTCTGAGTTCAAATTCCGCCGAGGTCGACTTTGCCTTTCAACCTTTCGGGGTCGATAAATTAAG
>NC_142936.1:85181863-85191863 GCF_046866305.1 Octopus bimaculoides | reverse complement strand
CTGAGGGGTATCCCACGAGAGCTGGGATGCGGGACGAGCGTGTCTGCATATGCGGACGATGTCACCGTCATAGTGTCGAGCGAAAAGCACGTCGAGATGCTAGGCGAGACACTTAAAGAATACGAAACGGTGACAGGAGCAAAGATTAACCCGGAAAAGTCAGTGGGTTTGTTACTCGGCACCTGGAGAAGCAAGCCCATACCGTCCAACAGCGACTCCGTAGTGGGACGCTGGACGGACGGACCGGTTAAACTGCTCGGGGTCTGGTTCAGTCCGGACCTCCAAATGGATAAGAACTGGGACGAGATCACCAGTAGAGTGATCAAACTCAGCCAAACATGGGCTGAGAGAAAGTTATCTCTAAAAGGCCGGGCGGAGGTGGCTAACGTGTATATCGCATCAGTCATCGATTACCGCCTGACCGTCGTGCCTTGTCCCGATGCCACCATCACGAAACTAGAATGCATACTTTTCCGCTTTCTATGGAAGGGTGGCGTTCCGATGGTGAGGCGATCCATTTGCTGTCAACAACCGTTACATGGAGGACTGGGGATGCCGTGGTTAATGATGCGCAGACATGCGCTGAGACTGCGACATCTCTGGAACTTCATTGGCGACGGTGAACAAGTGTGGGCGCCGTTTGTGAGGCACGCCTTCCCGCAACTCGTGTCACTCACCGAACTGCAAACATGGATCAGGAAGAGACCGAAACTGGGCGATTGGTACCGCGAGTGTCGCCAAGCTCTACAACAGCTCTGCCGTCCGGGATCAAACTTGTGCAACTTCCAAACGACCAATGCGTTCTATAGAGGACTAGTGGAGGGGAGGTCTGACGACATTCTCGGGGCAAACCTGGGTGTCTACGAGAAATTCCTAACCCGCCTTTTCAAGACGACGTTCGGGCCGGGGCCTATGGATAATTTCCAGAGATCCCTGGCTTGGCAATGCTATCGAGACGCACTACCAGTTCGAGAGAAGATCTACAGACACGGTTCGAAAACCACCGGACCGACCTGCCCGAGATGCGGTCAGAGCGACGAAACCGTTCTGCACGCACTCGTGCAGTGTCCAGATATTTCAGAGCTGTGGACCTTCGTCGAACGGCTGTTGTCGCGTGTGGGACGAGCCCACTTATCAGCCGAGTCTATCGTGAATATTGTTCCGCCACCTTCCTTTAAACGGGAAGGAAAAACGGTTTTTGTAACACTGATAGCTATGGCAAAAGAATGCGAGTGGTGGACGCGTTTGAAAGGTCTACAAACAAATACTTTCCTCTCTGGTCAGTCCCTCGTCAACTTTTTCAAGTACCACTTGAAAAGGAGGATGAGGATAGAGAGGAAGGTGTTGTCGAATGAAAGTTTCAATAAAAAATGGGTAAATGTGGCAAGAATGGTAAGAATGAAAGACGACACCATTTTAAGCATAGACTTGTAACAAAAAGAGACAAAAAGAGAGAAGGTACTTACTTTCATGTACCTTTAAAAAAAAAAAAAGCCTGAGGTGACCGTGGTCTTTTCCGTAGGCTTTTCTCTCCATGCATAAACCTAATCTGTTCCCCGTTTTTTACATTGACTGTGATACACGATCCCTATTGATCGCCCCCCCCCACGTTTTTTTTCCTTCCCGCGATCCCTTTTGATCGAAATCCCCCCCTTTTTTTCCGCGATCCCTTTTGATCCAAATTATCCCCCCCCCAAGAAAAGCTCTACTTTGTAATTTGTCCATTTTCTGTATTTAGCCCTGTGTGGCTATAATAAAAAGATATCTATCTATCTATCTATCTATCTATCTATCTATCTATCTATCTATCTATCTCACTCTGTCTCTTACTTTCTATATCTCATCTCCTACTTTTTTTCCCCTCTCTCTCTCTTTCAATTCTCATCCATTCTATCAAACGTGGACCCCTCCTCATCCCATCACTTTCTGATGACCTCAATACAGTGCAACTGCACTCGCGCGCACAGAGTTTGTCACTCCCCTTGTTGTTGTTGTTGTTGTTGTTGTTGTTGTTGTTACCATATCGTTGTCCTTGTTGTTGATGCCTGTAGTCGTGTGTAGGTATTGGCGCGGGTGCCGTAGGTGAACGGTGGTGTCATGATTTAATAGGGAAACGTCGCAGATATCCTCACAAACGCTGAAAGAGACTTTGGTAGGGAAGGAACAGACCTGGAGAAAGGGAGCTAGACGAGATTGAGGTGGATGGAGATCGACAAAGGGATCTATCTTCTTACCTGACTAGCTACCTACCTACCTACCTACCTACCTACCTACCTACCTATCTATCTATCTATCTATCTACCTATCTATCTATCTATCTATCTATCTATCTATATTTATCTATCTTTGCGTGCGTACACACATGTATATATACATATGTATATATACATACATATATATATATATATATATATATATATATATATATATATATATATATATATATATATATATATATATATATATGTGAGTGTATTTACGTGTGTGCGTGTGTGTATGTGTGTGCTTGTGTGAGTATGTATGTATGTATAGATAGTTAATGTGTGTCTATATCCTTATATATATAGTCATGTGTATGTATATATATATATATATATATATATATATATACCTGTATATGTATGCATATGTATGTATGTATGTATGTATGTATGTATGTATGTATGTATGTATGTATGTATATATATATATATATATATATATATATATATATATATATATATATATACATATACATGTTTATATATATAAACACATGTAAGTATATTTATAAACTATTATATACACGAACGATTGCATCGTCATGGTATCAGCCACCTCAGAAAACCAGGTACCGTACTGAAGGTAGCATAATCAAGGAATAAGAGAGACTGTAACAGCATAATTCATTAATCAGCTATAACTAACTACGCATTTGAAGAAGCAACCGCGTGTCAACCACCACCAGTTCCTCATGGAGCTGGACCGACGATTCGGTTTAGGCTTTTTGAGTCAAATTAGGTTCAGATCTTGAAGTGGAAAGCGGCTAAGATGGTATGTTTTAATAGTTGTTCATCGATGTCTTCTTATGTGCCGTGATTATGTTTGCTTTGCTGCTTCTGTTTTCATCTGTTGAAAGCTTAATCCAGTTTCTTGTAATAAAACATTGCTGCTCAGGATAACTGATTCGATATCGTTCATTCGAATAGTCAACCTGGCAACGCTGAAGGCCTTCTTGCGACTTGGAAAGGAAATGTAAGCCCTTAGTGCTTTGTTCTTTTTTGGAGACCCTTAATGGTTGAATATCAAGGCCATTGTTTAAAATGTGATAGATTTTCTTAATTTTCCAGGCCTCTGAAACTGGAATATATGTTATAGCTTGTACTATAAATAACAGAAATAATATTTTCACTGTTAGAATGAGGTGTTAAATTTAATTAGAAGAAAAAAAATTCCGGCTACTCATTTCTCATTTGTACTCAATCAAATGGAGAACTGCTCTGATGCCAATATGAATATTGAATTAGACACATCTGCCAAAGCTACTCAAGATAAGTGACAAATAAATCAAAACTTTGTGTAAGGTATTGCATTCAGAGAATGAGATGAGAATAAACAACTTATACCAGTAATTAGGAATGAATGAAACTGAGAAATTATAACAGAAACAAAAGCGAAGGAAAAAACGAGAAGAGAGTCTGACGGAAGAGTTAATATTTTTTTCAAATTTTGGCACACGGTCAGCAATTTCGGAGAAGGAGGCTAGTCAATTACATCGACCCAAGTGCTCAACTGGTACCTAAGTTATCGACCCCACAAAAGGATAAGTCGATCTCGGCAGAATTTGAACTCAGAACGTGAAGACGGGTGAAATGCTACTAAGTATTTTGTCCGGCGGGCTAACGATTCTGCCAGTTCGCAACCCCAGCGGAGTAATTAATATATAAAAAAAAAACAACCTATACTTAATGACCGATACAAGACAATAGGTATCGACATACAAGACATCGCTTTCAATATAATCAACTAAAAATTACGTGAATTGAAGAGCTTAGATAGGAAAACTAAAGCTACAACTGCATTATGGACTTACCGTACTAAATCTGATGTAAATAAGATGTAACTACTATGAACACACAAAGAGGCCAGATACAATTAATGGGCTATTAGAGAATAATCAGAGTGGATATAATGAAACATTTAAAAGAAAACAAAGGGAAACTCATTAGAATTACATGTAAAAAAAAACAACAAAGAATAAAGTACAAAACAGAACAACAAAAATACCCAGCTCTTTGCTGTATACAACGGGAAAAATACGAGCTAAAAGTTAATTGCACCAGAGAAAACAGATTTAGATGATGACAAAACAACGGCAGAAAACGTTATATATATATATATATATATATATATATATATCAAAGTGGAACTTTAGAAAAAGAAAATTAAAGAAGTAAAATTAAAATAAGAAAACAACTCTTTTCTGACCAATATTCTGCAAGACTATAAATGGAGAAAATAAACCATTATGACAGTGAAGAAAAGCTAAAAGAATCTGGAATAAAAGCAAAAAAAACTGAAACGGGAAGTCTGATTTTTAAGACAAAAAGATTAATACTTCTCAGTCAACAATAACCATGATAAAATAATGAAGCAAGAGGCTGATATCGACTGTAGATTTGTATAAAACTGGTCACAAGATTTCTGGTTGACCTGTCCTCACCAAGACGTAGTAAAAGAGACTGTGTTTAATGTAATAAGACAATCGACCGCATCATATGTGGTTGACCAGTCTTGCAACGACATATTATATAAGATTATGTAATCAATAGAAAGAGACAACTGATCACATCATTTCCAGATGATTAGTCCTTATAAAGACAGATTATATCGCCTGAGGTGACAGGAAAGCAGCTATGTTCATTTAGCAAGATGGTGGTATTTCGACATGCACGCTGAGAATAAGTGACTTAGTCTTGCACGAAAACCATGGTGTGGCGATTACCTGGCGATAATAATTTGGGACAAACATGAACAGCATGTCAATGATATCAAAAAGAACAGCCCAGATGCCATACTCCAAGGCAACATAATAACTATACATTCTGATAGAGATTAACTGCATTCAGCACAGAATATATATCTTCAATAAAAATACCGGAAGTGCCTGACAGTTGTTTCTCATTTATGCACAACACATAAAATTTTTTAGAGCCGGGTTAATCGATTACATCAATCCTATTATTCCATTGGTACTTCATTTTATCGACCTTGAAAGTGTGAAAGGCGGGATTTGAACTCAATACGTAAAGAACCGAAGCAAACTGTTTAAGGCTCTAACAATTTTGCCAAGCCACCACGATTCTACCAATCTAAACAGCTCCAACTGGGGCAGAGTGTAGCTAAAAGGTAACGTATCACATACTGCGGATATAAGAAAAATATTTTGAAAGAGAAATAAGAAATACTGACAACACTTGTCTAAAGGGATGCTATTCTTTCGCTGATAAGCCTTCAATATAAGACGAAACGTGTTTAGATTTGTCTCCCCTACATGTCAAGGAAAGCCTACTAACTCTTACGAATATTATACTGTTATATCATTTATCTGGTCTTATTTTATTTTGACAATGCTTCGAACATAAAAAATGCATTTACTTATTAAATTCTCTTTTTTACAACAGTTCGTTTCGGTTCGTTGATCTGTTGAAGTTCATCCGCAAATATAAAGAAAGCACACACTTATAAACATTTGTACTTAGTCAAACACCCACACACGGAAATACAAATACACACTCACTGGCACAATAAAACGAACATCCTAAATATCAAACATTGTCATAGAATACATATATACATATTTGCATGCATACATATATACACTCATACATTCATTCTTAATTCTGTATATTTCTCATTTTGTACTGTTCTGGTGTTTTTGCGAAATTTTTTTGGAGAACATTATTTTTCTTTGTGGCTGGGTCGTTGATGATCTCTTTCTAGCATATTGGATGTCCACCTAGTGGTCATCCCTTATACACGTGTAGTACATTCATACATATGTGTGGGCATGTACAGGGTGTTCAAAAAATCTCTCCGCAGTAAGTATTGCAAAATAAATATTTATAAGATGGCATAAGACTACAAAAGAATATATTAGACTTTACAAGACTTTAAAAAACTTTATAAAAGGTGTTGAAAGTGTCGTCCTTTATTTTAAATACATAAGTTGACTCTTCTGCACATGTTTTGGAATACATCTTGGAGAGTCTGTTGCGGTATGGTCCGTGTGAATGTTATGATTGTGTCTTTTAATTTATTAAGGTTTTCGGGCGATTCTTATACACTGATCCTTTACTTGCTTCCCCCCCCTTAAAAAAAGTGTGGCGGTGTTAAATCAGGTGATCTTGGTGGCCAAAGTCCCTTCGAAATAATCCGGTCACCGAAAAAAACTCTTGAAAATTTCACTGTGGAGAGACTTTTTGAACACACTGTATATGTATGCACACACACACACATACACACACACAAAATTAATATAAACAGCGGGTTGCAATGTTTCACCAAAAAGCGGAATTATAATTGTCACAAAATGTGACCAGAGTGTTAAGAAACACCGACATTGCTAGAAATAACAGCTAAAATGCTCTAATGCTGTAGTTAACGCACATGGATGAAAACACAGACTAACAAGAACCATAAATGTCCGAAATTATGGTCGGCATTTTTCGGAAGATTCGAGTCACTGTTAATGTATGTTTTCATTCATGTGCGTTGACCAGCATTAGAGAATTTTAGCTCTTATTTCTAGCAATGTAGGTGTTTCTTAAGTCCCTAGTCACATTTAGTAACAAATACATGTATTACGATAAATGTAAACAAACTAATGTCTGTTTTAGAAGCGTTGAAATGTGTATTGTGAGATGCAAAGAAGATGATAATTTTGATTTTCAAACGCATAAACGCTGATAGAACAGCAGAGATAGGATATGAGTTCGAGTCTCATGGCTGGTTGCTGTATATGTATATATATATATATATATATATATATATATATATATATATATATATATATATATATATATATATATATATATATATATATATATATATACATATATGTATGTATGTATGTATGTTAATTCAATTTGGGGAATTAAATTAATTCAAATTTTCATACAGAATGTCGTTAATTAGGAATTTCCTCAAAGGAAGAATTCGATAAAAAAAAACTATACTCAATGTGTTGGTTGACCCTTGATAACGATATTCAATATGAAAATTTAAATTAATTTAATTTGATTTAATTCCTCAAATTGAATTAATTGGGCATGGAAACAGCTGTAGGAGCAAAAAATCTAATATTGTACAGAATTGAATATGTTCAAATAAATTGATGTCTATGCGTCAGTTTATCCGTTTTCTTTTTCTATTACTCAAATATACGCACGTGTGTATGTGTATGTGAGTGTGCGTGTATATATATATATATATATATATATATATATATATATATATATATATATATATATATATATATATATATATATATATATATACTTATATATATACTTGTGTGTGTGTGTATATATATATACATATATATACTTATATATATACTTGTGTGTGTGTGTGTGTATATATACTATGTGTGTGTGTGTGTGTATATATATACTTGACTAAATATCCTGTTCGCCAACAAAGGAAACTCAGAGTGAAACTCGACCAAAATAAAATATCCGTGTTGCATGAGGACTGCAACAATCCGCATTAAACGTATATATATGTGTCAAATTCTCTTATACACCAGATGTGCCATCAAAACTCTTGATTGGACCATGTCAGGTGGGGGAGAAGAGCCATGCAAAGAACGTGAAAATCACGGTGGTGCACCAGCATGACCGCAGCCACTTGGCTGAAACACATAAATAAATAAAAAAAAATAAAAAAAAAAAAAAAAATATATATATATATATATATATATATATATATATATATATATATATATATATATATATATGTATGTATGTATGTATGTATGTACGTATACGCACACACACAAAGATTATTGGCATTTTACTACTGTTAATAACTTAATAAGACTCCAGAAAACACAAACGGTTTTAAATTTATTCCTTGAAAAGCAACAAATTTGTGAGGCCAGATCAGTCAACAATTCGCATGATATCCCTTCGATAGTTACAAGAAAAATGTGGAAAGCATGACGATCGCTCTATTTGTAATGTTGACGCCCTGAAGGTTTTCAACTCTGTAACTAGAGAAGACCGCTTAAGATCCTTGCCAGAATTAGGTACCCTCCGCGGATCCTTTGAATTGTTCAATCATTCTACACAAACATGAAGCATGTTTGGTGGCTTTTCATCGAAATCCGTCAGTATTTGCAGTGAAATCAAATAAGGTTGTGTACTCGCCTCTACCCTCTTCGCTGTCATACTGAAGCATCCCAACTCATGGCATTTACTTTCACTGGAGATTAGACAGGAAACTACTAAGCCTGTCCCGATTGATGCGAAAACCAAAGTACGCGAAGTGCCCCTCCAGCGACATGCTGGTTGCAGACGATGCGGCGCTGATAACACACCAGGAGTAAATGCAACGCGTCCTTGATAGTCTCACAAGAGCCGATCATGACTTCGGTTTCACCATCATTGAAAGAAAACGAAACTGCTGCGCCAAGTTGCTGAGCTCTCACCTATCATTATCATCAACAACTACAAGCCACACAGAGACCACAAGTTCACATACCTCAGTTCCACCATCACATCCCTAGAGTCTAAGATCAACAGATGTACTGAAAGGACTGGTTAAACACTAGCTAAACTGACAATGGGAGGACTGCAAGCAGACGGCGCACATCAAGGATGCAGTCTAAAGAAATTGTATTTGGATTATCCACTTCAGACAAGAGTGGCGTACCAACGTATTCAGCCACACTGCATAAGACGCATACTGGTCATCAAGCGCACTAACCGAGTCACCAAACATGAGGTCGTAGCTCGAGCTGTGTCATCTTATGTAATACCTCTGCAGGTATTAAGTAGCCTCCGTTAAGATAACGCAGGGATGACGCCATCTTCGTTTCAAAAATGTCGGTAAGAGATACATGTTGTCTCTTTACATGAGAGTTGGAAAGGTAGATGGACATCGCTAGAGATCTCTCTCACTGAGAGACTGTAAGCAGACAAGTGGGATCAGATCTATGATCTCGCGAGGCTAACGGATGCCTCCACACAAACACACAGCGTCATGCCGAACATATAGAGTAATATATAGACTCCTTTTTTGCAGAGCTAAGCATGATGAAACTATCTATCTATCTATCTATCTATCTATCTATCTATCTATCTATCTATCTATCTATCTATCTATCTGTCTATCTATCTACCTCACTGTCTGTCTGTCCGTCAGTCAATTGAGTTGTCTCTCTCTCACTCACCCCTATCTTTCTCTCTCTCTACCCCTCTTTTTCTCTCTCCCCTCTCACTCCCCCCTCTCCTCTCCCCTCTCTCTCCCTCTCTCTCTTTTTTTCCTCTACACACGCATATCAACGCCGATCTATATTTACATCGCAGATATTATACATTATACACCATTAAACAAAACAACATGCACCATTAAACTGCATAAAATATATTCATTTCAACAAATAAAAGCATTTCAGAAGCAGAATGCTACATTAGTTCTCCATAAAACTATTCTCAGAAAACACTAACATTGCTGAATATATTTTAATAGAAACAGACATTTTAAGCCATCGTTTCGTTCTGTTTTTAACCTCCCTTCATATTTATCGTTGTTCATTATTTTTCATCTTCGTTCATTTTTATCTTTGTTTAGGACTCATCATTGTTTAGTCTTATCTTTGTTCACTCATCTTTGTTCAGTAATCTTTGTTCCGTTTTCTTTGTTGACTTTTCTACTTTTATTCAATTCTTTCCATTTCCCTACACTCTTGTTCTCTCAGAAGATCATCAGTTGTACTTTTAATGGAGGCGAAAAT
>NC_142936.1:85159363-85176863 GCF_046866305.1 Octopus bimaculoides | reverse complement strand
ATGATGGTGGTGCTGATGATATGGCAGTGGTGTCAGTGGTATTAGTAAATCATAGCTTTATAGTACTGGTGACAGTAGAGTAGTAGTGTTGATGGTATGGTTGTGGCGAAAGTGTTGATGGTATGTTTTTGTCATTTGTAGCATGGTAGTAGTAGTAGTAGTATGTTATAACACAGTATTAGTGGTGATGGTAAGGTGGTAGTAGGGATGATGGTATAGTAGTAGTAGAAGTGGTACTATAGTACCAGTGGTAGTGATCGTGGTTTAGTGGTAGTGGTGCTAGCTATTACTGTTTATCTTTTGCTGGTTTTAGTCATTAGACTGCGGCCGTAATGGAGCAGTACCTTGAAGGATTTTAGTTGAACGAATCGGCACCAGTGCTTTATTTTTATTTTCTCTCAGCCTGGTACTTAATCTATCGGTCTATTTTGACGAACTGCTACGTTACGGGGACGTAAACACACCAACACTGGTTGTCAGGCGGTGATGCAAGGATAGACACACACACAAAAGACACGCACATAAATACACACACTGACACACTTGCACACAAACACGCAAACACACACATACACACATACACACACACAAGATACGCACATACACACACATACATACAGACACGCACACACACACACATACACATACGCATAAACACACACACACACTCACACACACACACAAGATACGCACACACACATACACACAGACACAAACACAGACACGCTCATAAATACACACGCACGCATACACACACATACACACACACAGCAGACAAAATTAAGTACGAAAATGTTTTAGGTGTCTACTCGGTCCTAAAAGACGCTTTAGATTTGTATTTAAACAAGGCTAAACGCAAACGGTAAGGCGACAGGTATCAATGCTGTACCTCTCTTGGTTATATTCACAACTGGATGGTAAACGAACCGGTAACACTAGACAATAAAAATCAAGAATGTCTGTGTTTAAATTAAGCGACTTCAAATCTGACATAGAAAGAGTTTGTTTTTAACTTTAAAAAAAACTATCGTAAAATATTCACGCTAGAAGTAGAAAAATATCGAGTAGAGAAATATGAGAGGTTAATACAAATAGCTACGAAGTATTGGCTGAATGAAGCAACTGTTGTCTGTTTACACGGAAACCAACAATAAAATGACAGATAGCCATAAAAACAAAGAACAATTATAGAAATTCTGAAACAACTATAATCTAAAACAGAATCAGGGTTACAGAATGCTAATGCAAAAGGATGACAGGAAAAGTTACGACTTGGTCAACAGCCGAACAGAGTTAATAAGCTGGAGATGGAAAAAAAAAAGTGAAAAAAAAAAAGCATAGTATTAGTTGAGAAGCTCAGAGCTCAAGGCTGAGACTAAAGGATTCATGATTGCGCAGAGGGTCAGTTTTCATACCAGAAACCTCCAAAAGCATATAATACAACAAAATGCAATAATTGAAGAATATGTGGAGATGGGTCAGAAACTAACACTGCTGTTTCCACTTGTTTTGTGATAGATGAGAAAGAATATATCGAGCAGACATGACAAAGTTGGGACTTACGCTGGCTATTATTTCAGCAGTCTAACTAACAACAGAATAAAGGAGTTGCAAATATACACCAGAATATGTTTTGAGGAATAATAAAGTGAGAATACTCTTGGATATGACAATAGACACAGACCAGGAGATCAAAGCTAATCGATTCAGAAATTCAGATGCCTCCTAATCGAAGTAGCAGTCCCAACAGATGATGATGTCTCTTTCAATGAAATGGAGGAATTATCCGAATATAAAGATAAACCGAATACGGAGCCTGACCACAAAAGCAGTCTGTACAATAATAGATGTTTTGGGGAAGAAAAACAAACAAACAAATACATAACCGAAATCAAATATACACAACATAAACAAATTAGCAGTTTTAGGCACTGCATACATATCACCTGGAACACTCTGGAATGTGTAAAAACAACAGCAAAGATAAACCAAAGCACTGCACACAACTCGGTGCTACAGTGATAACATGCAATAAAAATAAGGCGAGTGGAAAAGAATATTTGTAAATAAACTAACGAAGCACTAGACCGATTCACTCTTTATATAAACAAACAAACGAAGCGAAGTGTCAGCAAATGACAAAAAGAATGAAGGATAACTGTAAATATTACGCTGATTTGCTTTGAAATTTATTGATTTTTACCTCCTATAAATAATGATATGGCAATGTTTCTACTTGTCGGTTTTTAGAAACCATTAAAACGACGACACGTTAAATACAGGACCGGATTTTTTTCATCATGTCTTGCAAACAAAACAAAGCATAAATGAATACGAGAATACATTTCTATACTTCATGCACGTTTTATCGCCACACACTATCCCTGCAATGAAACAACGACTATGTTTTTGTATAAAGTTTTTTTGAGAATATAACCCTGATCTACGATCCAAACAGGATTGCTAACTTAAGATGACACATTGTCAACGCTGAAGAATATGAGAAATTGAAAAAAAATGCTTAAAGAATATGTAAATAAAATACAAGGAGCGTAAAATAATGACAAAAATAAAAGAAAAACCTTTCGAACTTACATAGCAAGATATACCTAAAATGCACAAAGTAATCCAAATAAATGATAAAACCCGACCAATCCAAACCCAGAACACGTAGAGAAAAAAAAAAAAAAAAATGAAACAGAACAGAAGCAAAATATAAATAAAAGAAAATATGGGAAAAATTTAATAATAGGAAATTCTCAAAACGGAAACTATGATGATGACTAATCTAAAGGTGGAAATGATTAAAGAATAAAATTTAATAAATCTATGAAGGTACCCCTAAAAAAATAAATAAACAATGAAATAGCCTCAGTAATAAAAATCGCAAACTTAACTATCGCATGTCTAATCAAAACAGACACGAACATGAATATCACTTTGTTGAATGAATTTATATTCGCAGGAGTACCGGAGTATAGTGGGTATTCTCTCAAATCCGCTCATAAAAGACGATTAAAACCCAAGTAAACAACGTACATGAAGAGCTACAAAATAAAAGAACGAGATTCGGATTGGAAAAATGTGCCGACATAACACTGAAAAAACCCTCCAAAACTAAAGGAAATTATTTAAATACGCTAATGTCATGTTTGATAAGAAGATTAGAGTAAATACAGAGCTATAAATAATTAAGAATCAGAAACTAGACATAATAGAACGAAGAAGAAAAACAATGTTTGGAAGAGGTATTAAAAACATGCATTAGTTAAATATTCAAAACAAATGAAGGTAAAGAAACAAAAATAATAGCTAGAAATACTCTGGCTGTTCCATTTATTAGCCAAAAAACGGGATGCAAAAAATGCAAAGCTAAAAGGATGGCAAGAAAATCTGTTAATTAGCTAAAGTTAACAAGGTAGAAATAGACAAAGAAATATAAAGCGCGTGGCTTAGAGGATAAGGTGTTACACTCACGATCGTCACACGGTTTCGATTCCCTGGCAGGGTGCTGTGTTGTGTTGATGAGCAAAACACTTCATTTCATGTTGTTCCAACTCATTCAGCTATAAGTGAGTAACCCTGCGACAGACCGGCGTCCCGTTCAGGGGAAATGTCTTGATCTCGGTCGTTTATATGCCATGGACACCGGGTAACTGGCCTGATGAAACCTAGGGTTAAAGACAGAACTACTACATTGGCTGGGAATCAATAGATTCAAAACTGGGCTTTAAGTTGTCTTGATAGCGGCACTGGGCCGTGGCGTTCCCAATAGAAACCACGAAAAGCATGTATGCAGAATATACTCTTTTACTTGTTTCAGTCATTTGACTGTGGACATGCTGGAGCGCCGCCTTTAGTCGAGCAAATCGACCCCACGACTTATTCTTTGTAAGCTTAGTACTTATTCTATCAGTCTCTTTTGCCGAACCGCTAAGTTACGGGGACGTAAACACACCAGCATCGGTTGTCAAGCGATGTTGGGGGGGGGGGGCAAACACAGACGCACAAACATATACACACACACATACATATAAATATAATATATACGACAGGCTTCTTTTCAGTTTCCGTCTACCAAATCTACTCACAAGGCTTTGGTCGGCCCGAGGCTATAGTAGAAGACACTTGCCCAAGGTGCCACGCAGAGTGGGACTGAACCCGGAACCATGTGGTTGGTAAGCAAGCTACTTACCACACAGCCACTCCTACGCCTTAATTAACTGTAAATTAAGTGAAGAATGGGAAGAAACAATTAACTACATTGTCTCTGGCTGCTGCTGATAGTTAGCCAAGGAAAATACATGTAAACACATGACAAAATTGAAACTTTTCATAGACTGGAAATTATGTCAGCATTACAAAATACCAGAAAGAAAGGGGCGGTATACACGTACATCAGATAAGGTTACAGAGAATGGCAAAGTGATTGTACTTTGAAAGATGCTAATCTGCATTGACAAGGTTATTTGACTAGATGTTGTTGCTAATGACAGTTGGAAAAGAGTTGCATCGTGAACAAAATAGCAATCTCAGCAGAAAATATAGTATCTTTAAAAAAAGTGGAAATTTTATCTGAAAAAAAACAAAACAAAAAAACCCCTGGAAATGGAAGTAATCTGAATGTGGGGATTAAAAGAGTACATCAAACACCCAGAACTTACAAATATGAAAAATATATAAAGACAATAGCATTACACACTTCGCAGAGAAACTCTCAATTCAAAATACGAAATAAAACACAGCAGTTACCTAAGGTTCATTGAGGCGTGCTCGGTAGTGCCGTAAAATCATGCAATAAAAATATAATTAATGGGAAAACTGACGAATCGTTTTATTTATCGTTCCTTTATTATTTGACACAAGCGAGAAAGATGACGGAGACATTGCAAAGACACATTATAACAAAGGAGTGGAGCCAGCTATGGAAAATCAATTATGAAAAACAAATTAGGTTTACAAAATAAAGGCAGGAAAGGCAGATGTTCCTGTTGGAGGAGCAGTACCTTAGACACAAACCTGATTTGTGTTTTCCAAACTACAGGTGTAAGCTAAGAGTGAATTCATTCATGTAACCCATTTCCAGCATTCTCATCCTCCTTTCAGCAAATTTCTACAGGAAAAATGGCATCGCTTCTTTACTGGGAACTTGGAGAAGCACTTGAGGAGCTGGTTTATGAGGTAAGTGTCTGAATGCAACATCACTAGCAGTTCAAATATTCCTGTGGCATGTTTGGACTAATACCCTTTTACTTGTTTCAATCATATGACTGTGGCCTTTAGTCGAGCAAATTGACCCAAGGACTTATTCCTGTAAGCCTAGTACTTATTCTATCGGTCTCTTTTTCCGAACCGCTAAGTTACGGGGACGTAAACACACCAGCATCGGTTGCCAAGCGATGTTGGGGGAACAAACACAGAAACACAAACATATACACACACACACACATACATGCATACATACATACATACATACATACATATATATATATATACACACACACATATATACGACGAGCTTCTTTCAGTTTCCGTCTACGAAATCCACTAACAAGGCTTTGGTCGGCCCGAGGCTATAGTAGAAGACACTCGCCCAAGGTGCCACGCAGTGGGACTGAACCCGGAACCATGTGTTTGGTAAGCAAACTACTTACCACACAGCCACTCCTACAGCCACAGATATTCACAGTGTTTTGCCATGGAGAAAATTTCTCACAGCTGACAATGGTGTAAATACATCTAGATCAGTTCGCAGCGCCCCCTTTCCAGACTGTTAGGGCCCCTACTTCGTAATTTACTTACGGTGAGCCGCCGCATAGCGTTATCAGCCATCGTACCGTGACTGAAATAGCATGAGAGAATCACTTACTTTTATCAGTTTGCAGTGCGTTCTTCCCAGTGTCTGTGGCTGAAGAGGAGACAACTACTCCGAAATGCTGCATCACACAGTCTGCATCACACAGAACTGATCCAGGTCTATCTACACCATTGTCAACAACGAGAAATTATCTCCCTGACTAAACGCAGTAAATGGCTGGTTTATTTGTCCAAACATGCCACAAGCATATTTGAACTGGTAGTGATATTGTATTTATTACATATCACTGTTCAAAGCTCCTACTTCAAAAGTGTCTGTGCCCAGTCATTTCAATCTCGTACACCACACAATAGTTTTCATCCTGGTCATCGGACAAACAAAAACAGGTTGCTTTTCTGGAAACGATTGATTCAGCCGAATCTGCCCTACACGAAGTGGATATGCATACACAGTCACATAAACACACACACACGTGCATGCGCGCATAAATATATATTCGTGCTTGTGTGTGTGTGTGTGTGTGTGTGTGTGTTTGTATGCGTGTGCGTGTGAATATATGTGTATGTGTTTGTATGTGCGTGTAATGAAGTGCCACCCGTATTAATCTTCACAATAAATTTGGCTCTACTCTCTGCATAAAATCACCGACACACAGAGAAGTAGAGAGAGAGGGGGAAGGGAGAGAGAGAGGGGGAAGGGAGGGAGAGGGGAAGGGAGAGAGAGGGGGAGGGAGAGAGAGAGGGGGAAGGGAGAGAGAGAGGGGGAAGGGAGGGAGAGGGGAAGGGAGAGAGAGGGGGAGGGAGAGAGAGAGGGGGAAGGGAGAGAGATAGAGAGAGGGGGAAGGGAGAGCGAGAGAGAGAGAGAGAGAGACGGAGAGACTATCTGTATGAACTCAGTCAATAAAGACAGATGAAGAATCTGGCGTTTTGACACACAGACAGAACGGAAATTATCAAATGTTAGACCAACAAAAAAAGGCCAAACACAAGAGAAGAAAGAAAGAATTACCCAATTAATCTATTTACTTAGTCTACCAATCAACTAACTAACGAACCTATAAAATAACTAATTAACCAACTAATCAACCTTCTAACTAACTAACTAATTAATTAATTAACAAACTAACTAGGTGACTGACTGACTGACTAACTAACGTACGAACGAACGAACGAGCTGTATTAGGAGAGATTTAGAAGGAATAAGACGAACGAACGAGCTGTATTAGAAGAGATTTAGAAGGAATAAGAAAATAATAATTGGTTGAGAGGAGGTGAAGCTTAGTGGATAAAGAAATAAGTGTATATTGACTTATTAAAGGAAGTGAGCTTATGTGCGGCAGAAGCATTTGATCGCTATAAATAAATCATCTGTGTAGGATGTTTGTGCAGTAAGAAACTGCAGAACGATCATCTGTCATTTACGATTTGAGAGCTTACATAAAAAAAGATGAAAGTAATAAAGTAACAGGTAATGAAATTTCTGATGAGAGTAAGGAAACGATAAAGAATATGCACACACATAGCAATACATTACAATGTGATGAGGCTAAAGTAAAATATCGTAAGATGCCTTAGAAAATGATGGAATCTTATGAAGCGAGTGATGCATGGTGTCGGCAAAAAGTAATACAAATAGTTGAGACAATAGAATGATAAAAATATAATGTACAGGCTCAGAGGTTTCAAGGGTCACCACTTGACGGTCAAACGAGTCAAAAAGGTTAAAAGTCATGTCTGTATACGTCAATACCACGATGGCCGAGTGGTTAAGACGTTGGACTTAAGTTATAATGGACAAATGCTGCATGAGTTCAAACTCCACTCGGGTGTCTAAGGAAGATCGTAAAATAATTTACAGATTTTGCGTTTTATTCCTTCTTGAGCCCAATCCTGGGCCAATGGATTTTGTACCATTCAAATCACAAAATGAGAAATCGACATTCCTATCAGTTAAAACACTTAATCATTTTGGTGCTAAAATCAAGAGCCATTTATCATTTCTGGATAAAGGCAGAACAAACTATACCGGATGGTCTTACATCAGATATACCAATGTGTGTACCACAGTCTGACGATTCATTGCTTCAAAAGTTTAAATTGATTGGTGAGAGCAATTCATTTCACATGATGGAAGCTATTATTGAACACTTTCGTTCAAAATTAATATTGCTTGGTGCAGGCATTAAGGAGAATTTGAATGTCCTTGAACAGGTATGTTCTTTTTAAAATTTGTTTCAGTTATTTGTGTAATTGCTTGATGAACTTCGAAAAAAAAAAGAAGAAAAAAAAAAAGGAAATTTCGGCCCTGAAGACAAAAAGAAAAAAAAAAGAAAAAAGAAAAGAAGCTGAGAAAGCTGATTTCCCATTCCTCTGAGTCAGTTGGCAAGAGAACATTTTGGTTGAGAATATTTGCTTTGAAATTTGAGAAGTTTTTACTTTCAGGACAAATGTTATGTGACAAACTTATTGACGCCGGGTGGAAAATCACAGCGGAAAAATTTCCTGAAATTCCAATACAACCAACCATTAATTTTCATACAGACTTTCTAACATACAGTCCACACCGCACACTCTTCAATCATCGCACCAGGAACAATCGTTTTGATTTGTCGACCAATTTTTTCGGAGATGTTTATGTTTATGACAGTTTGAACTTACATCTCCAGCGTTAGAAGCTGTGCTAAGGCAATGAATAATAATAATAATAATAATAATAATAATAATAATAATAATAATGATAATAATAATAATAATAATAAATGTCCGGATGCAGCACCAGGCAGTAGCTCTCATGGCTTCTGATCTTAAATGATTGGAAGTGTTATCATGTGCAATGTTTTGTCTTGGTATAAAAGATTGGCTACAGCAAATATTCTGCTCGATTCCACAGATTTTCTTGTCAGTTGTTTGACCGTAACCAGTTGAGCATGTCCCTTGATGGCTGACGATATGTACATCTCTGATCATGAGCAGAAGTAGTAGGGGAGCATCATAGCCATGTGTTGAGGGGAATACTTTGGGGTTTGAATAATTCACCTTTGGAAACATGGGTGTTTTGCTCAACATCCTTAAACAAACCTTATTCAGGGAAATTTTGAGTGGCATGGGCTACTCGACCTGAAGAAAATTTTAGCTGCGAGGTCATGCGCTGTTTATCTTGATATGAGATCACCATGTCGCGTACATATGGTTGTGATGCATGTGCCTGGTGTACCCTTATCAGACGGGTAGTCATGATGGGTATACTGGGCTTCGTATATTTTACACAACACATATACTCTCTCTCTCATGCGCGCGCGCACACACACACACACACGCACACACACACACACACGCACACAGAAAATACACAGAAAAACACACAAACACGCACACATACACACACACACACAAACGCACACACACAAACACGCACACACACACACACACACACACACACACACACACACACACACACACACACACACACACACACACACACACACACACACACACACACACACACACACACGTATAAACGAACTTTAGGTTGGTTAAAATGTTTGTGACATATTTCAACATCTAAAGGCTAATTCACTGCAGTTACCGTAAAGAACAAACAACAAAAAAACATATGTTGCGTGAGAGAGAGAGAGAGAGAGAGAGAGAGAGAGAGAGAGAGAGAGAGAGAGAGAGAGAGAGAGAGAAAGAAAGAAAAAAAAATCAGTGCGAGAAGGCTTGCTCATCAACGAAGTAAGAGATGAGGGTGATATCGGTGATGATGATTATGATGATGATGATGATGGTGGTGGTGGCCAATCACATGAGTAAAATGTATTCTTGTCACGTTCAGAAAGATTTGGCAATCTCTGAACTATTAAACATACCGTCCATCTTGCTTGTCATCACCATAGTAACAGATGGTAGTGGTGGTGGTGGTGGTAATGGTGGTGGTGGTGCTGCTGTTGCTGCTGTGAGGGAAACACACGTCACTTAGTTGATAGTGATATTGGGGAGTTTGATGGTGGTGTGTTGACAACGATGATGATGATGACGATGATGACGATGATGATGATGACGACGATGAAGATGATGGGAATAGTGTTTATGATGATGATGAGGGTGATGTTGTTGATAATGATGGAGATAGTAGAGACGATGATGATGATGGTGATGACAACGATGACGACGATGACGATGAAGATGTCGTTGTTGATGTTGGTGGTGGTGGGAATAGTGTTTATGATGATGGTGTTGATAATGATGGAGATAGTAGAGACGATGATGATGATGATGATGATGACGATGATGATGACGACGATGACGATGATGATGATGATGGCGAAGAGAAGGAAGAGGAGAATTAGAAAGAAGGAGGATGTATACTAGATTACATTGAAAAAAAAAAAATGCTGTTAACGTTTTCTTTGACAACGTTGAGAAAATGGATTTTTGTGAATATTCTTGCTGTTGTTCCTGTCGTTGTTGTTCAACATGAATTAATACTGTTGTTGTTGTGGTTCACATATCCTCTGTTGTTGTTGTTGTTGTTGTTGTTGGTGCTACGATTCTTCTTGTTCTTGTTCTTGTTTTTGTTGTCGATATTCATGCGTTTCGTTGTTGTTGTTGCTACGACTATTGTACTTCATGGTTTGGCCGGATGGAGGGATGCAAAGCCGATAACATAGCAACCGCACGTTCTCTTAGGGTAGGGCGTGGTCAGCAGGAAAGGACAGTGGCCGCAAACATGGCAAATCCTTCTACCCTGCTGATGAAATTGACACTATTCATGCCCTTCTTGACCCTTTGCAAGTCTACAGCAACAATGTAAAAGGGATGCTGGGAAGAATGCTGAAAGAAGGTCATTGTATACATGTATGTATATATATGTATATATATATTATATATATAATTATATTTTCATCATGTAACCTCGTGGGCATCGGTACCATTTTCCTCTTTCTCCGTTCTTCCATTCTCCGAACTTTCCATCTTTCCGACGAAGGGCTACGCCCGAAACGTCATACACTCTCTCTTTCCTTTCCTGAGCGTCCAATAATACTATCCATATCACGTCCTCACTTTGTTGTTTTTTTGTTTTTTTGTTATTGTGTTTTTGAACTATATATATATATATATATATATATATATATATATATATATATATATATATATATATATATATATATATATATATATATATATATATATATATATATATATATATATATATATATAATAAAGTAAAGTTGTGGAATACCGTACGAGTGGAAATATATATGAAAGACGGTTTGAAAATGCACTTATTTTTAAAAAATATTTATTTACTTAAATATTTATTGTAGCGTTAAAGATGTATGTCTGTGTGAGAGTGTGAATGCGACATATAAGAACATAATCAAAGACAGGCCGTCATACAAAGAAAAGTGTGTATGTGAGTGATACATGTGTGTATGAGAAATATTACAGCAGAGAGAAAGAGAGTCAATAACACGTGGACAATTATACCAGTTCGTTAGTACACTATAGGAAAAGTTCTGTATGTGAAAGTGAGGAGAGGCTGAGTGTGGCAGTGCTGATCACTAGTTGTGATGTCGTGGCATCGATGCCGGGCCGTGATTCTTGTTATACAGATGTTCATCGCTGGCTGAGAATTTCTTGTCTGTTTATTTACCGTGGTGAAGCTGAGTCACCTAACAGAATCGAAGAGAGAGATGTGCCGCGGAGTTTGGTTTGGTGTACGTAGTAAATCGTGTTGACGCTGGTAGAGATTGTTGCTGGTTAGTAGTAATCGTAGAATCGTGTTGGTCATGATGATGATGCTGGGACTCTCTTTCTATCTGCTGTAATAACTCACACATGTATCACTCACATACACACTTTTCTTTGTATGACGGCCTGTCTTTGATTATGTTCTTATATGTCGCATTCACACTCTCACACAGACATACATCTTTAACGCTACAATAAATATTTAAGTAAATAAATATTTTTTTTAAATAAGTGCATTTTCAAACCTTCTTTCATATATATATATATATATATATATATATGTATATATATATATATATATATATATATATATATATATATATATATATATATATATATATATATATATATATGTATATATATATATATATATATATATATATATATATATATATATATATATATATATATATATATATATATATATATATATGGCTGTGTGGTAAGTAGCTTGCTTACCAACCACATGGCTCCGGGTTCAGTCCCACTGCGTGGCACCTTGGGCAAATGTCTTCTACTATAGCCTCGGGCCGACCAAAGCCTTGTGAGTGGATTTGGTAAATGGAAACTGAAAGAAGCCCATCATATATATATATATATATACATACATATATATAGCTTGCTTACCAACCACATGGTTCCGGGTTAAGTCCCACTGCGTGGCACCTTGGGCAAGTGTCTTCTACCATAGCCTCGGGCCGACCAAAGCCTTGTGAGTGGATTTGGTAGACGGAAACTGTAGACGGCGAGTTGTGTCTTTGAGCAAGGCACTTTATTACATGTTACTTTAGTCCTCTTAGTTAGCAAAAATGAGTAGTATCTGTTTCAAAGGGACCGGCTTTGTCATACCCCGTGTCACGCTGAATATCCGCGAGGACTACGTTAAGGGTTCATGTGTCTGTGAAGTGCTCAGCTACTTGCACGTTAATTTCACGAGCAGGCTGTTCCGTTGATCGGATCAACTGGAACCCTCGTCGTCGTAAGCGAGAGAGTGCTGCAGTAATATATGCTAGGGTGTTTGATACTCACTGGATATAAACATTGTACAGGCGTTTACTGTTTAGATCAGTGGTTCTTATTTCTTTATTGGCCACAAGGGGCTGGCTAAACATAGAGGGGACAAACAAGGACAGACAAAGGGATTAAATCGATTACATCGAACCCCAGTGCGTAACTGGTACTTAATTTATCGACTCAGAAAGGATGAAAGGCAAAGTCGACCTCGGCGGAATTTGAACTCAGAACGTAACGGCAGACGAAATACCGCTGAGCATTTCGCCCGGCGTGCTAACGTTTCTGCCAGCTCGCTGCCTTAGTTATATTTATATTTATTTATATTTATATATATATATATATATATATATATACACACACACACACACATATATATATGTGTGTGTGTGTGTGTGTGTGTGTGTGTGTGTGTGTCTGAGTTTGACCCCCACTATCACTTGACAATCGATGCTGGTGTGTTTATATCTCCGTAACTTAGCGTTTCGGCAAAATACACCGGCAGAATAAGTACTAGGCTTACAAAGAATACGTCCTGGGGTCGATTAGTTCGAATAAAGGCGGTGCTCCAGCATGACCGCAGTCAAATGACTGAAACAAATAAAAGAATACACGTGTATAGCTAGTGGCTGCGTATACCTGTGTATAACTCTGCTCAGAGTTAGTTATACGGTCGTAAGTTAACTAACACGACATGAACAGGATACGAACATACATCTTATGAGACTCCACCTTAACACAAACGATTTCAGTCTCATTCGACATTGTTAAAGTAATTACGCCTCACTCTTCCCACCACCACCACCGCCACCACCCCCTACATCCCCACTCCGTTCTGTCTTAATGACCCTATTTTTATGTCCTAAATCTCCACAAAAGAAATTACACCCTGTTTAAGTCATTTACTCATAAACTGAAACAAGAACGCAACTGCTACCACCACCACCACCACCACCACCACCACAGCCACCACAGCCGCCACCACCACCACCACCACCACCACCACCGCCAACACCGCCACCACCACCACCACCACCACCACAACAACAACAGCAACAACGGCAACGCAGCAAAATTACCTTTTATTTAAAAACGAAACAAAACACAATAATAACTTTATTGTTCACTTTTTATGTGCACATCACGTGATGCGTGTCACGTGATGTGCGCCATAATTTTTGCCAAGTCCCTCCCCTCATTTACTATGCTTTAAACAGAAGCTCCTTCCTATCTATCTATCTATCTATCTATCTATCTATCTATCTATCTATCTATCTATCTATCTGCCTATTTTACTGCCTATTTATCAATCTCTCTGTCTGTCCGTCTGCCCGTCTGTTTGTTCTGTCTGTTTATTTGAGATTTCGTACTCTCACCGCCTCTCTTTCTCCCGCCAGTTCCCTCTTTATTCCATCTATTATTTCCAACTTCTCCTTTCCCAATTAATCCCCCCTCTCTCACTCTCCCTCTCGCTCTCTCCCTCTCTCTCCCTCTCTCCCCCCCCCTCTCTCTCTCTTTCTGCTTTCTGCCTCTATTCAATATATCTCAACTCCTCATTTTCCCTCTCTATTCTACCGATATCCCTCCACCTCGCCCCTCTGTATTCCTCCTCCTTCTCTCTCTCTCTCTCTCTCTCTCTCTCTCTCTCTCTCTCTCTCTCTCTCTCCCTCTATGCACTCTCAATCATCCTTTCTCTCCCCTTCGCCGCCTCCCAATTCCCTTCTAATTTCCTCGTCTCACTTTCTTTTACTCTTACTTTCACACTCGCTTTTACTCCCTGTTTCCCTCTTTCACATACTTTTCCCTTCCAACTTCATTCTTTTTCCCGCTCACATATACGCACACACGCAACGTATACACATACATAAACACACATAAATCCACAGTAAAAAAAAAAAAGATACATATACGGACACACATTATTATCAAACTATTACCTCCCACTCAATCCTATTTATTCATCTCTCTCTATATCTTCTATATCTCTCCTCCTCGTTTCTTTCTCTTACGACAAACATAAACTCAACCGCACCGAAACATATATATTCCAAGTAATTTTACTTTAGTATCGTTGTCATCTTTGACAAATCATATGTATTTCAACAAACTTGTATTCAAAAACAACCTTTCCAGAATTTTTAAAGAATATTGATGTTGATTGAATCTTGACTTAAAACTATTCTCAGGTAATCCGATACAGTCTTCAGAATCTGAACAATTAGTTGTAATTACTTTTCCGCAATACATTATCAACGTCAACATTCCAAACATTATCAGTAGGTTAAAGATGGTTGCGATTTGTCACTCAGAGAAAAGTAAACACATTGTTTCACAGAAGCCTTCACGTTCACGTGTAGAGAGTTAACCTCTTGTTGATACAAATCAAAATATTTGTTGAAATATTGCAAAATGACCAACGATCTGCTGAAAGCCGAACAGTCATAAAATAGTCATATAATCCATGGTTTAAACAAATAAAATTTTTTTCTTCAAATAACATAAGTCAAATATCTGTTACATATATAATTGCCATTGAATATTGAAAATGTTGAAGGAAGCAAGACAGACAGCGTGTTATGATACTGCAAGAGACATCAGCTACAATACCAGGCTTTATATTGCGACATTCTATGAATTGTATCTTTTATGTCGTAAATAAATACAGTATTGTTTTATTCGTTTCTTTAATTGATAAAGAATCGGTGAGATACGAAAATGTGTAGGAGTTAAGCTTTCAATAAAATTTATAGCTTTGCTGTTCAACACCATTCAAGTTTTATATACCTCCGCATTTTTTTACACCGTTTTGTATACATGTGCATGTATATAAATCTACATGTATATATCTATATACATATATATGTATATTTACAAATATAAATACACATAACGATGTAAAATAAATTCAGGTATATAGAACTCGTTTGACGCCGAAGAGCAAGGTTATAAATTTCATCGAGAGCTTAAATCCATCAGATTTTCGTATCTTGCCGATTCTCGAGCAATTAAAGAAAATAATAAAACAATGCTGTATTTATTTGCGACATAAAAGATAAAATCCACAGAACGCTCACAATACAAAGCGTTCTGATGTAGCTGATGTCTCTTGCAGCATCGCAGTATAATGTTTGCCGTGCATATGTGTATATATACATATAATAATATATACATATACATACATACATACATACATACATACACACATACTACATACATACATACGTACATACATACATACATATATATATATATATATATATATATATATATATATATATATATATATATATATATATATATATATATTTGTATGTATATGTATTTATATATGTATGTATGCATATATGAGTATTTGTTTTGTAAGGTACTTGATATGAAATGATCATCCCAAAATATAAACACGATAAATAAACAAATGAATATATATATATATATATATATATATATATATATATATATATATATGAGTGTGTGTGTGGTAAGTAGCTTGCTTCCCAACGACATGATTCTGGGTTCAGTCGCACTGCGTGGCACCTTAGACGAGTGTCTTGTACTATAGCCTCTGGCCAACCAAAGCCTTGTGAGTTGATTTGGTAGACGAAAACTGAAAGTCCGTCGTATATATATATATATATATATATATATATATATATATATATATATATATATATATATATATATATATATATATGTATATATATATATATGTATATATATATATATGTATGGATATATATATATATATATATATATATATATATATATATATATATATATATATATATATATATATATATTATATATATATATATGCGGTGATCCAGCACGGCCGCATTCAAATGACTGAAACAGATAAAAGAATCAAAGAATATCGTTATACATACATACATACATACATACATACATACATACATACATACATATATATATATATATATATATATATATATATATATATATATATATATATATATATATATATTTATATACATATATATATATATACATATATATATATATATTTATATATATACATATATCTATCTATCTATCCATGTGTCTATCTATATATTTATGTATATATATATATATATATATATATATATATATATATATATACACGATTACAAGCATGTACACATAAATAAAAACATACATACACACCTACCTACAGACATACACTCACACACCCATCCAGTCATGCGTGTATACATATGCACATCTTATTCATGAAAATCTTTAAAGGTCTCGCAGGTCTAATTTTAACTGAGACGAAATATAGAAATATACGATTGAAAATATATTGATATCGTATTAAATTCCCAGTTGCATGTGAAATCGATATTGATGTTTATCAAATGACCGGAGTTCGTCCTTGCATACACATACATACTCACACATGCATGCACACACACATATGTGTGTATGTGTGTGTGTGTATGTATGTATGTGTGTGTGTATTCATTTATTTACTTCTGTGGCGGGTATCTTGTTTTTGAAACAAATAATCATTTGATTTCGGCAGACATATTGACACTGTCTCCATAGAGAGCTATACATCAACAAACACAGATCTACACTCTCTTTGTGTCTGTCTCTTTCACACACACACACACACACACACACACACACACAACTGCACATAGACATACAAAACACACACAAAGACACACACACACACAGACACACGAGCACACATACACGCGCGCCCCCACGCAGTCGTGCACGCTTGCGCAGTGTCGACCGCAGTGTTCAACTGGTACTTATTTAATTGAGCCAGAAGTGATGAAAGGCAAAGTCGACCTCGGCGGAATTTCAGCTTCGAACGCAAAGGAAGAAATATCGCTAACCATTTTGTTTGGCGTGTTAACAATTCTGTCTGCTTGCAGCCTTAAGAGAAAATAAAAGACAATGATGATGA